>NC_091123.1:165443023-165615523 GCF_040183065.1 Periplaneta americana | reverse complement strand
AAAAATGAAAGAAAGTAAGAACAAAAAGTAGAAGAATAAGAGAAAAATTGAAGGAAGGAAAGGAAGAAAAATGTAAAATAACAAGATTGAGAAAATGGAAAGAATGGAAGAACGGAAAGTGAAGGAATAAGTGGAGAAGTGAAGGAACGAAAGAAAGAAAAATGGAAAATGACAAGAGAGAGAAAAAGGAAAGAAAGTAAGAACGAAAAGTAGAAGAATAAGAGAAAAATTTAAGAAACGAAAGAAAGAAGAAATGTGAAATGGCAAGACTGAGAAAATGGAAAGAATGTAAGAACGAAAAGTGAAGGAGTAAGTGGAAAATTAAAGGAACAAAGAAAAAGAAAAATTGAAAATGACAAGATAGAGAAAAAGAAAAGAAAGTAAGAACGAAAAATAGAAGAATAAGAGAAAAAGTGAAGAAACGAAAGGAAGAAAAATGGAAAACAACAAGTTGGAGAAAAGGGATAGAATGGAAGAACGAAAAGTGGAGGAAATATGAAGGAACGAAAAAATTAAGGAAAATGACGAGAAGAAAGAAAGAAAGATAAACGAAAATGGAGGAATAAGAGAATAAGTGAAGAAGCGAAAGGAAGAAAAATGGAAAATAACAAGTTAGGAAAAAGGGATAGAATGAAAGAACTAAAAGTGAAAGAAATATGAAGGAACGAAAGAATTAAGGAAAATAACGAGACAGGGTAAAAGAAAGAAAGAACGAAAAATGGAGGAATAAGAAAATAAACGAAAGAAAGAAAGAAAGAAAGAAAGAATAATAGAAAATTAGAAGAGAGAGGAAAGGGAAATATTAAAAGAAAGAAATGCAAATGAATAGAGGAAACAAAAGTGAGCGAACGAAAGGACGATAAATACAAGTGGAATAGGAGTACGAAAAGTGAAGGAATAGGGGAAACAAAAGTGATAAATTGAAAAGAAAAGGAAAGGACGAAATGAAAGAACTCAGATTGAAAGAACGAAGGAAAGAAAGTTAAAGGACGGTACTTAAGAAAAAATTAGAAGAACGAAGCAAAAGGTAAGAAATGATTGTAAATGGAAGGAACAAACGCATCAAAGTTAGGAACGAACGAACGTGGAGACAAGGAACAAAAGTAAGGAAATAGACGAAATGGAAGAAAAATTAAGGGTAGGAACAAACGAAAAGGAGATAACATACGGAATAAAATGGAATACAAATATATGAATAAAGATTTGAGGAATGAATGAATGAGAGAGAGAGGAAGGAAAAAAATTGAGAATTGTAAAAAAGAAGTAAGAAAGAACTTTTGAAAGTAAATTGGAGGAAGGAAGTAAAATCTGAAGGAGAGGAGAAGGAAAGCATTGCACAGAAAGACAAAATGGAAAGACAGGAAAAAGAAGAGACATAAGAGAAGTAAATCACAGTAGGTATAAGAGTAAAAGGAAATGCGGAAGGAAATGAAAAAGGAAAGCGAAAGGAACAAATTTTGACGTAAAAGAAAGACAAAAAACGAAAACTAAGAAAAAAAAAAGAACAAAGTAATATTTAAAGTTGAAACAGTAGAGAATAATGAAGGGAGAAAAAATAAAAAAAATATGAAAGATACAAAGAAAGAACGTAGATGAAGCGATGACTAAGGATGAAAGGAAATGAAAGTGAAGCAGAAAAAAGAAAGAATGTGAAGGGATTAACAATAAAAAAAGAACATTAAAGAATGATGACGGAGATAAAATAACGAAAAGGAGAAAATAAACGAATGATAAAAAAGCGAGTTACGAAAACAATTGCAAGTAAGCAGTTATTTTATTACATTTTCTGTGTTATTCTGCGCTTTGTATATAACATGTTTCATCGTCTTGCAATTTTTTATTCCTTTTCAGTACAGTATACCAGTATTTCGTGTTTCCTTGTATCTCTGAGTCCACTATCTCCCCAGCAAACAACTTCTACCATTACCCCCTCCCCCGTCTGTGATGCAATGTTTTTCTTTCCCTTATACTTCTGTTGACCTTCTCATTAGTTGTTTTTATAGTAGAGTCGACAGCATTCTCTGCAGATGTCCACACCAGGTTTTTGTTCTTCTATATAAATTTTTTTCTCCATTTGTGTTTTCCAGTCCCATTATTCACCTTCTAAACTCATTCCTTGCCTGTTGAGAATGGATCTTGCTTCTCATTCCAATACGGAACTTCTTTCCAGTTGGCTGTAAGTACAAACTGCATCTTCTCTAGTCTTCCCCGAATACTTGCAAGATGTAATCCTAATTCATTTTCACTGTGGCTTTTGCAGTAGTGTTTCCAGCCACAGATGTAACAACCGGTTTAGATTCCTAGGGTGTTATGCATAGACATTTCGCTAGCCCGCTAGCCCCCGAATACTTGCAAGATGTAATCCTAATTCATTTTCGCTGTGGCTTTTGCAGTAGTGTTTCCAGCCACAGATGTAACAACCGGTTTAGATTCCTAGGGTGTTATGCATAGACATTTCGCTAGCCTCCGAATACTTGCAAGATGTAATCCTAATTCATTTTCGCTGTGGCTTTTGCAGTAGTGTTTCCAGCCACAGATGTAACAACCGGTTTAGATTCCTAGGGTATTATGCATAGACATTTCGCTAGCCCGCTAGCCCCCGAATACTTGCAAGATGTAATCCTAATTCATTTTCGCTGTGGCTTTTGCAGTAGTGTTTCCAGCCACAGATGTAACAACCGGTTTAGATTCCTAGGGTGTTATGCATAGACAATACTTGCAAGATGTAATCCTAATTCATTTTCGCTTTGGCTTTTGCAGTAGCCTTTCCAGCCACAGATGTAACAACCGGTTTAGATTCCTAGGGTGTTATGCATAGACATTTCGCTAGCCCGCTAGCCCCCGAATACTTGCAAGATGTAATCCTAATGCATTTTCGCTGTGGCTTTTGCAGTAGTGTTTCCAGCGACAGATGTAACAACCGGTTTAGATTCCTAGGGTGTTATGCATAGACATTTCGCTAGCCCGCGCCACGAGCGTGCTAAACTAGCCCCGGCTATCGACTGACTACTTGTACAGGATTCATATCATATCATATCGCTAACACTGGTTTATGAATACGAAAAACGTTAGTTCGCTGTTCATCCACCGGAAGCCCGTGCTAAGATGTCTATGAATAGGGCCCCTAGTGTAGAACAGGGAACTTGCATTTCCTCTAGGAACTGAAAGTCTTATGTCCAATTACATTTTAATCACTGGTCTTTTGTCATATTATGTCGTTACCATTGAGCTCTTCTGATAGTAAAAGTCTGGTTAGGTTAGTATCCTCAGAAGAATGAGAAAAGAATGGGACAAAAGCCCCCAAATTTTCTAGAATAATTTATTTGAAGGAAGTATCGAACTACTGTTCAATTTCACAAATTCAAATTGTGACCAATGAATCAACTTGACAAATATACACCTGTGGTGAATAAGAATCTGTTACGAATTAAGTGCGACCAGTTTTTATTTATTGATTTATTTACTTATTTATTTATTTACTTATTTAGTTATTTACTTATTTACTTACCTACCTACCTACTTACCTACTTATTCATTTATGTATTTATTTATTTATTTATAATTTAATCTCACAGGATTAAGGCCATAACGCCTCCTCTTTCATCCTAACAGATAGCACATAGGGGAGACTGTGCTAATTCCGCAATATTAAGAAGTAAATCTATCATATTTTTATAAAAATGTTTATTCAAAAATATTATCAAGGTATGCAGACATGGACGAAACCTTTCATTACCAAATGAGATAAAGAGACCTATTAAAATGCAATTATATTTAGTTGTACATACATTACAGTTGGAAAAGAACTCGGCTAATTCCGCAACAGTGCGGATAAATCAGCAATAGGACTTGGCTAATTCCACAGTCGTGAATAATTATGAAATACTTTATGAAAGTAACATAAAAGGAAAAATTTATATGTAACAATGCTCACTTTCTTTACAGCTGTGTAGCAAAACACGAAAAACAGCCAACTTTCGATGTTTCGCTGTATTGCCGACAGAGGTGTCGACCAATATCCTTGATTTTTTTCTATAGCACTGCAGACGACATGCCTCCTGTTGACAGCCTCTCAAAACTTACGTTCACGCTATTGTAAAGCCGCAGTAAAATCATATATGCACTACTGCGGAATTACCCGTACTGCGGAATTAGCCGAGTTCCCCTATAAATACAAAAAGGATATACAAACGCTGATGAAAATAATACAAATTAAATTAAAGTCCTATAGAGGGTCAACAGGGTCAAAAGAACGCTATAGAGCTCTCATCGAGCTAGTACAAGGAACTTTGAGTCAGGCCACAACAAGGAAACACTATAGGAGAGTTCGGTCCGGTGCTGTGGATTGAATTCGGCGTAGCTTAGTGGTCAGAGCGCTTGGTACGTAGAATCAAGGACCCGGGTTTGATCCCCGGCACCGGAGCGAATTTTTCTCCTCAAATATTAATTGTCACTATAACAGATATTATTCTGTTGGACCAATTAATAACATTTTTAGTAAATTCGTTTAGCTAGCAGTGCATGATTCTATACAGATTGCTGTGCACTTTACTGCGGAATCCTGGCCATTAGTCACTCAGCTCCTTGTATAATGGCAGTTGACTTGGAATATAAACGTCAACGTATATGCCCAACTTGGAGTCAGGCCACAACACTATGGGAGGTGAGTTCGGTCCGGTGCTGTGGATTTAGTTCGGCGTAGCTCAGTGGTCAGAGCGCTTGGTACGTAAAAGCAAGGACCCGGATTCGATCTACGGCACCGGAGTGAATTTTTCTCATTAAATATTTAATGATGATAGTGATAATAATAGTAATAATAATAATAATAATAATAATAATAATAATAATAATAATAAATACATTACATATTAATTGTCAATTTTACAACAGCATACTTAAAATATTTATTATATATCATGGGTTAAGCCGAAGTTGCGCAATCTGACAGGTGTTCTACAAGCAATTCCATGAACTAGAACGTGATTTTTTTAATTTAAATTTGAATTTTGGTATTGTCCGACAGTCTCTGATATGGTCAGGGAGAGAATTCCAGAGGCGTGGAATCGATATGCTGAAAGATGATGAGTAGAAGGATGTTCTGTGTAGAGAAATAGAGAGAAGGTACATGTTCCGGGTTCGAGGTAGTGAAAGGTAAACAAAACGAGATGCTAGGTAAGAGGGTGTGGAGGTGTGGATGATTTTAAATAGTAATAAGAGGGAGTTGAAGAATCTTCTTTCTTTAAGTGGATTACAAGACATCAATTCGAGTGACGATGACGAAAAATTGTGACGAATTTACCTCAACTCGACTGCTAGATCCACCAAGAATAATAGTAGAATTAGTAGTAACAGTACTACTATCGTAACATTATTATTATTATTATTATTATTATTATTATTATTATTAAATCTTTCCGTTAAAGTGATGGAAAGGTTCTTTATGATTGCAAGGTACTTCTTCTTCAGAACCCCACGACATGGTATCTGGCGTGTGCAGCTCAAGGGAGCAATCATTAGAGCAGCTGCATCACTCAAAGGGCTTCCCCTGCGGGCTCCAACGTCACTTAGATTCCGTCAAGCGTGCCTCTTCTGTCTGTCCTTTTGGAAGGCAGCATAGGAATCTCAAGAATTTGAACATCAAAAGAAGATGACATGACAACAAGAAGGAAAATCTATTTACTTTGCTGTCTTTAAATGTATGTACAATTTACTGCCTTTCCCCAGGATTGGTGCTTCGCTTCAGAAAGTTTAAATCAGATCTTAATCTTTTTAAAACATTTTTGTGCACCGACTAAAGAAACTTCTGATAAGAGGCTTTAAGCAGAATCATTTCACAAAGTTCTGTAAATGTTTTAAAGCACCCTTGAAGTATATTTACGAGTAAATTTTATAATGTATGTGATAAGCGCACATATACTGTAGGGACGTAATTGGTGTGATTATAATTGATATGATTATAATTAGAGTGATTATAATTGGTATGATTGTAATTGTAATTATTATAATTGGAATTATTATAATTGGTATGATTGTAATTGGTATGATTGTAATTGGTATGATTATAATTGGAATGATTATAATGGGAATGATTATAATTGGCAGATTATAATTCATATGATTATAATTAGTATGATTGTAATCGGTATGATTATAATTGATATGATTATAATTGGTATGATTGTAATTGGTATGATTATAATTGGTATGATGGTAATTGGAATCATTATAATTGGAATGATTATAATTAGTGCGATTGCAATTGGAATGATTATAATATTGGCATCATTATAACGGGAATGATTGTAATTGGTATAATTATAATTGGAATGATTATAACTGGAATGATTATAATTGATATTACTATAATTGGTATGACTGTAATTGATATGATTATAATTGGTATGATTTTAATTGGACAGATTATAATTGGTATTATTGTAAGTGGAATGACTATAATTGGTATGATGATAATTGATATGATAATTGGAATTATTATAATTAGTATGATTGTATCTGGTATGATAATTGGTATGATCATACATTGATATGATTATAATTGGTATGATTATAATTGGTATGATTGTAATTGGTATGATTGTAATTGGTATGATTATAATTAATAAGATTATAATTCGTATGATTACAATTGATATGACTATAATCGGTATGAATGTGATTGGTATGATTATAATTGGTACGATTGGTATGATTATAATTGATATGATTATAATTCATATGATTATAATTAGTATGATTGTAATAATAATAATAATAATAATAATAATAATAATAATAAATACATTACATATTAATTGTCAATTTTACAACAGCATACTTAAAATATTTATTATATATCATGGGTTAAGCCGAAGTTGCGCAATCTGACAGGTTATGAGAGGTTATATCAGCGTCGCTGGATGTGCCAGAATGTTGTCGCGCAGGACTTCTTTTACATGCCAGTAAATCTACTGACATAAGCCTGTCGCATTTAAGCACTTAAATGCCATCGACCTGGCCCGGGATCGAACCCGCAACCTTGGGCATAGAAGGCCAGCGCTATACCAACTCGCCAACCAGGTTGACGGTATGATTGTATCTGATATGATTATAATAATTGGTATGATTATAAATTCATATGATTATAATTGGAATGATTATAATTGGTATGATTATAATTGATATGATTATAATTGTTATGGTTATAATTGGTATGGTTATAATTGGTATGCTTGTAATTGATATGATTGTAATCGGTATGATTGCAATCGGTATGATTATAATCGATATACTTGCAATCGGTTTGATTATAATCGATATGGTTCCAATCGTTATGATTATAATCGATAAGCTTATGGTTGCAATCGATATGAATATAATCGGTATGATTGTAATGGGTATGATTTTAATTGGTATGATTGTAATTAATGTATACAGTGACATTATTAATATTGTAAATCTAAAATGTATTCCATCCTCATAACTCGTGCAGACTTGACCTAAAATTATTAGTTTGAGTCACGTAAGTACTGGGGTTAATGAATAAAGGATTATCTGTCAAAGTCCAAAGACAGGTGATCGCACTGGCCACGGTGTGGGTACGCCATCGAGTAGACGCGAATCACGCGGACTTCAAAGGTAACCGTAGCGTCATTGGCTCGAGCCGATAGAACGGCGCGGCGATCGTTGGTGAAGCATAACTATTATTAATATAGCTCTGCAGTAGCAGAAATGCTGGGGAGGACGGCGAGCGGCCCACGTGGCAACGAGTAATCATCATCATATTCATTTCATCAGTTGTACTACGCCTTGTATTTCAAGATTGATCAATAAAGTTAAGTACTGGCAGCCCTTGCTTGTTTAAAGGACTTAGGTCTTTTACTAACCCACCTACACCGCACTCCGATAGAAGTTATTCCAACAAATTCATTACATGTTACTCTAGAAACTGTAACTTCATTTTTCTACGTGTTGTAAACCGTCTTTCTTCATACTCAAAATCATTAAAATTATTGCACTTCTGACACCTGTATAATATAATTAGGTAAGCACTAATGAAGCGCAACGCAGAACTGCACGCATTGTATTCTTCACCTGACATAATTAGGAACATTAAATCCAGACGTCTGAGATGGGCAAGGCATGTAGCACTTGTATGACATTTAGGCTCAATTAATGGGAAAGTAGACTTTTGTCTTCGAGTACGATATTCATGTCGATTAGATTTATGTTTTATTTGATTTCTGTGGTAGTAAGTTAGTAAACTATATTTACAAATTATGCCAGATATTTCCGAAAATTTTACTTGCTAATATGAACACCTTGACATACTGCATATTAGAGAATTGAAAGCAGTCGAGCCGGGAATCAGGACACACATGTGAAAGTGAAAATCGAAGAAACAATTTAATGTATTAGAAAAAGAAATTCCAGAAATATGTCAGATCAGCAGTTAACTTAGATTAGTGTATGATAATCTTCCCACTTGTGTCACTTATTTTTCAGTCTGAAACAACCTTTCCCGTAATTCATATTATATTCGCAACTAATTCGTTGATATTACCTTCCAATATAATAAAGAAACACCATCCTTTATGACGTTACAGAAAGATCAATGTCAGCTACAAACCTCACGTACTCTTTCTTGTATGAGTAGACCGATTTCTTCGTATTTATTTATTTATTTACTTACTTATTTATTTACTTATTTACTTAATTACTTATTTACTTAATTACTTATTTACTTATTTATTTACTTACTTATTTAATTACTTACTTATTTATTTACTTACTTATTTATTTACTTACTTATTTATTTACTTACGTATTTATTTACTTACGTATTTATTTACTTACGTATTTATTTACTTATTTATTTATTTACTTATTTATTTACTTATGTATGTACTTATTTATTTATCTACTTATTTATTTATTTACTTATTTATTTATTTACTTATTTATTTATTTATTTACTTATTTATTTATTTATTTACTTATTTATTTATTTATTTACTTATTTATTTATTTACTTATTTACTTATTTATGTATTTATTTTTTTATTTACTTATTTATTTACTTATTTATTTATTTACTTATTTATTTATTTACTTATTTATTTATTTACTTATTTACTTATTTATTCATTCATTTATTCATTCATTCATTCATTCATTTACTTATTTATGTATTTATTTATTTACTTACTTTTTTATTTACTTATTTATTTATTTATTTATTCATTCATTTATTCATTCATTCATTCATTCATTCATTCATTCATTCATTCATTCATTCATTCATTCATTCATTCATTTATTTATTCATTCATTTATTCATTCATTCATTTATTCATTCATTCATTTATTCATTTATTCATTCATTCATTTATTTATTCATTTATTCATTTATTTATTTATTTATTTATTTATTTATTTATTTAACTAGCTAGCTAGTGAGTACAAATTAAATTTATAAAACAAAAATGTTTCTAGCCACTACCGTAAGAGTCAAGCTCGTGTACGGTGTGGTCTTAGGCAATAATATAACATAAAATTTACAAGGACAGTTTACTAAATACAGTAAGTAACTTAATTCAAACCAATAAATACAACACAAGAGCAAGAATAAAGAAGAAAGAGAAAAAGAGAGAAAAATACACATTTAATATAAATTGACAATCCGACAGAAGCCAGTGATATTCAATAAAAACATGAATATAGTCGACAGAATTAAAAGGTAAAAAAAAATACATTTGTTAATATTATATTTCATGGATAATTTTACAAATTTCTTTTTTAAAAGCTTTAATTTTAAAATATTTCAAATTGGGAAAATGGTTTGTAATTTTATTATAAAGTCTTGGGCCGAAATTGTGCTAATTAGGCTCAATTAATGGGAAAGTAGACTTTTGTCTTCGAGTACGATATTCATATCGATTATATTTATGTTTTATTTGACTTCTGTGATAGTAAGTTACTAAGCTATATTTACAAATTAGTTTAAGAAAATTTTACTTGTGAATATGAAAATGAAAGGAACAATTTTGAAGAAAATCGTAGGAACAATTTCGTATATTAGAAAAAGGAATTCCAGAAATTGAGATTATATCAAATCTGGAGTTAATTTAAGTTAACGTGTGATGACCCTCCCCATTTTGTCATTTTTTTCCGTCTGAAACAACCTTTCCCGCAATTCGTACCATATTCGCAATTGATTGGTTGATATTACCTCCCAATAAAATAAAAGAACGCCTCCTTTATGACGTTTGAGAAAGATAAATATCAGCTATGAATCTCACATACTCTTTCTTGTTTGTGTAGGCGGATTTCTTCAGAATGAATAATAATTCTAATTTTTCTCCTTTTACAATTTTCGATTTCTGTCGTGTCCTTATGTTACCCTTGAAGTGTATTTACATATTTTAATCATGTTTCATTTGTTATTAGGAATTTAAAAGTCATGAAGTCAAAACAGCTCGGACACAACTGTCAGTAATCAACGAGTGCGAAGAAAATGGTTACATCGACGTGATGAACTTTGCTTGAGTGGTCTCACAAGGATGCAGGGGAGAGGACAATGGGTTGGACTTAACAAGTACAGTGGTTTTCAGTTGCATATGCTGCCATTTACAGTCTGATGTGCTCCACGAAAATGTAGGGCAAACTCAATGATGCATGACAGAAACAAACACACAGAAGCATCACCAACAGAAAGGTTCAAGCCATTCATATCCGTTACAGTTCTTTCAGCACCTGCATGGATAAATATATAATAGGATGCGAAACTTAATGAGTTTCTCGTAACACATACTAGAGGCGCTGTTGTAGAAATTGATCTTGCTGCCATCTATTTTTGGGAGAGGCGTTATTACAAATAGCAGCGCACCAAGTAGCGAAAAGAGTAATTGCTCCATGCATTTAGCAGCGCACCTGGTGACGAAAATGTTAAACTGTGCAGAAAGTATTCCCTCCCACCCTCATCGATATTCAAAACTAACCCAATTTAAAATAAAACATTTACAGTTTTATTCCTCACAGCATATTCTACTGAAAATTCTTACCGGAGCCAACAGGAAGATAAAAGAGACGATGTGTTTTACACTACCCGATTAAAATATAACCAGACAGAGACAAAAAATAAAGCAAAAGGTTAGATAATTGGGATTGTATTCTTTGGGTATTTATTGTACAGCACAATGGAAAAGTCTGCAAGAACTACGTAGATAGTTCAATTTATTATATTACTATTACTTTACAATACATTCAACACTATTTTTAAAACGTCCATAAACATCACTGTTTAACATACACTGCTTATACACACACGTATCACTTTATGTTCACTTATTAGTAAGTTTCAGTCCGCCATCTTCTCTCCTCGACTCTCCCATACAATATCTCGAACGGATAAATAGAGAACTCTCAGTAATGTACCCAACACGTAGTTCTAATGTTCACCACCTACGACGTCGGGCGCACCAAATCTAGATGGTGCTGACCGCAGTTTCGCATCCTATTATATATTTATCCATGGCACCTGCGTCAGTTTTCTTTTTGGTCCTTAATATGGTTTGTCTACGAAACATATTCGTGTAACTAATACTATACAAAGAAAACAAAACACATACCCAAAACCTACATCAAAACAAAAAACAAAATACACCCAAAGCAACACTACACATTACAAATTGAAAACAACAAATCCATAAATTTTCTAGACATCACAATAACAAAAGTAGACAACAAACACACATTCAAAGTATACAGAAAACCCACAACGGGAACAACACACATACACAACACATCCAACCACCCAACACAACACAAACAAGCTGAATTCCGAACAATGGTACACAGACTACTCAACAAACCAATGAACCAACATGATTACAAAGAAGAGCTAAACACAATCAAATACATAGCACAAGAAAACGGATACAACCCCAACATAATAGACAACATATTACCACAGTCTACTATATACAGTCGCGAAGCTTGAGGTGATTTTTTGCAAATCTCGTGATAAAGCGCTCCAAGCGGTTAGCAACTAGAAACAATAGATTGTCCACGGTCGACTTTGGACTGTGTCGTATTTCCATCAAGTGCTAGCTCGTTGCGTATTTCACATTGATGCTTGTGAAATGTTCGTTATTGGTTGTAATGAAAATGTCAAAGCTAAAATACAATAATTGGAATAATAATATTATACTAGAGACGTAGAAAAATTAAGTTGGCTTTAATGAAATTTATTGATAACGTTTTATTTTCAATTCTGGTGGGATTATTATTGCTTAGGCCTACTTTTTTTTTCAAAGGATATGTTTTTAATTATAGCTGTTAATTTTGTTGTTATTTTTATTTGTTACTTTACTAGAGACGTAGAAAAAGTATGTCACAATAAAATTTATTGATCACGTTTTATTTCCAATTCTGGTGTGATTATTATTGCTTAACCTCATCCCACTTTGTTAACTACGTAAGCCTACACTACAAGTACCGGTACACGTAAGTTACTCCATTAATTCATATTTCCATTATTATTGTTGTAAAGGGAAATGCAAATTAATATTTATTAGTTTCATAGTTAATTATCGCTATAATCTTGAATGAGTGAAGCGATTATAGTAAATTTCAGTTCGTTTTGCACAAACCAAAATAATATTAACTTATTTCTTGCAGGTATCTTTGAGTTTATGGTGGAATTTAATATACTTCATTAAAATAATAAATTAACTTTATGCATTTAATATTTCAAGGTGTTAATATTTCTAAAAGAACACAACGAAAGTGTAACATATTTTGTCGTCTACTAGGAGAGAGATCTGCGATGATGAGGCGATAATAGCGATCCTAGTGGTGGGCAACTACCCATGTTTGCATTTTTACTACATATTGAGCTTCGCAACTGTATATAGTAGACTGTGATATTACGTAAGACAAAACATAATTACAACGAAACACATAAGAATACAACACAAACACAAGAACACAAAAAATACTGTAGGACCTATATGAACATAATTAATGAATATAGACTACATAAATACACAGTATACTGTAGCTATACAGAATGTTTAAAAAATACGGGGCATAATTTCAGATATGTATTTCCCACATGTAGACAATCAAAATAGTTCATTACAACATGTGTCCGGAAATGCTTCATTTCCGAGTTATGGCCTTCACAACATTGAAATTCACCGGAACGTTTTTCTTTCCGCAGGTTTTTGTCGTCAAAGGAGACATTAAGAGGGCACTCTGACAGTTCATTCCGAGGCGAAGGTGAATGTAATCGATCACTAATGATACCGGCCCACATGTTGAGGGAGAACCGCACCTGGCGATGAGATGGAACAGTTGCACGTGGGTTTTCATATGCCCATACATGCTGATTGTGGAAATTTGTTATGCCATCTCGTGTGAAATGTTCTTCATCTGTAAATAATACTAAGGCAGGAAAGTTCGGATTTACACCACACTGCTGCAAGAACCACTGACAGAACCTAACTTGTGCAGGGTAATCTGCTGGTGACAGGGCCTGTGCACGTTGCAAATGATAAGGATACAATTGATACTCTTTCAACAGTCTCCAGACAGTCGTATGAGGAATATTGGCTTGCAACGCTACTCTTCGTGTGCTGATAGAAGGAGTCATGTTCACAGCCTCCAGAATCTCCTCCTGTACTTCTGGAGTTGTAGATCTTGGTCGTCCCCTGCCCAAACCAGGAGAGTTAAATTTTCCGTACTCACACAGACGGTAATGGAGACGTACAAATGTCTTCCGATCTGGACATTGTCGCTGTGGGTACCTCTCCTGGTACAAACGACGAGCCAGCGCAGCATTGCCGTCCTCCTTACCGTACATGAAGTGTATCTCTGCCAGCTCTTGATTTGAATACATGTCGCACAGTCTAACGCCTACACAACACTGAATGTAACCTTCGCCTCGGAATGAACTGTCAGAGTGCCCTCTTAATGTCTCCTTTGACGGCAACGACCTGCGGAAAGAAACACGTTCCGGTGAATTTCAATGTTATGAAGGCCATAACTCGGAAATGAAGCATTTCCGGTCACATGTTGTAATGAACTATTTTGATTGTCTACATGTGGAAAATACATACCTGAAATTATGTGCCATATTTTTAAACACCCTGTATAGGTCTATATATTATGTTTGGGTAAGAGAGTCAACTTTAATGTATTTTAGTCGTAGTTGTTTTACTTTAAGAAGGATGCTAGGAGAAGTGTAATTGATAGGTGCACCGTTAAATAAGCTAAAAGGATGAGCACCCTGAAGACAAGCACTCCAATTTCCTTCACAACTTCTAAGTGCATGGAAAGTATAGCAGATATTGACCGAAATATCACATTCTTTTCTTCACTCTCCATTCTCTAAGGAACAGAAGAATATGTGCTGTTTAGTCTTCTCAGGGCCTAATTTCTAGACGTTAAACAATGGGCAATTTGAATACATTTTTTTAACCATCCATCCATACATCCATCCATCCATCCATCCATCCATCCATCCATCCATCCATCCATCCATCTTTCTCTCTTTGTCATGATCTGCTTCCTCATTTGGTACCAGCTTATAATAAAATTGAAAGCTGTGTAAGTATTGAGAGGTCTGCACGGGCCGAAATTCTTAGGTTCGCCCCGGCCAGATCAGAACTAGATCCGAACTCGATCCGAACTCGACCCGAAACTCGAGATACATGTTCTGCCCAAGGGCAGTTGGGCAGGTCTTTCACTGCAAACCTAGCATACTCCAGTCTTTCCTATTTTCTACCTTTCTCTTTGTCTCCGTATATGATCCATATTATCTTAATGTCGTCTATTATCTGATGTCTTCTTCTGCCCCGAACTCTTCTCCCGTTCACCTTCCTTTCAGTACATCCTTTAGTAGGCGGTTTCTTCTCAACCAGTGACCCAGCCAATTTACTTTCCTCTTTCTGATCAGTTTCAGCATCATTCTTTCTTCATCCACTCTTTTCTACACAACTTCATTTCTTATTCTGTCTGTCCATTTCACACGTTCCATTCTTCTCCATATCCACATTTCAAATGCTTCTATTCGCTTCTCTTCACTTCGTTGTAATGTCCATGTTTCTGCCCCATACAATGCTACACTCCACACAAAGCACTTCACTAGTCTCTTCCCTAGTTCTTTCTGTAGAGGTCCCCAGAAGATGCTCCTTTTTCTATTAAAAGCTTCCTTGGCCATTGCTATTCACCTTTTGACTTCCTGGCAGCAGCTCATGTTACTGCTTATAGTACACCCCAAGTATTTGAAGCTGTCCACTTGCTCCACTGGCTCATTTAGAATTCGCAAGTTTAACTTCTTTACTTTTCTTCCTATGAACATGGTCTTCGTCTTATATGCATTCGTCTTCATTCCATACTGCTCATAGCTGTCATTTACCTCGAGTAGTATATCCCCTAGTATCATCTCCTCTTCTGCTAACACCACAACACCACCATATCATCAGCAAATCTTTCACACTTTATTCTTCTTCCTCCTACTATCACCCCTCCCATGTTTTGAAAACTGTTCTCCACTAAATCTCAAGTAGATGTTGAACAGGGTAGGTGATAAATAGCATTCTTGCAGTACCCATCTTCCTATTTCACTTCCTCCTGACATTTCTTCTGCTATCCTGACTGACTCGTTGTTTCATATAAAGGTTACTGAACAGTCTCCTCTCTTTCCAATCCACGCCAATTTCCTTTGGGATCACCATTAGTTTATTGAAATCACTCCGTCAAACGCCTTTTCTAGGTCCAAAAATACTAAATACATTTCTTTAATCTTCTGTAGGTATCTTACGTCGATTGTTCGTAGCAGTCCAATTGAATCTCTCGTAACTTTTCCCATCCTGAACCCAAACTCGAGCGCCACCCAAAACCTGAAGACTAACAGATAGAAGAGGGCCAGACGCCACAGGGTTCAGGAACAGCTTCGAGAGATATCACTCCATCAAAAGCTTCAGAAAGAGTAATCTCTCAGTCTGCCAGGTAAAACAGATAATCTATGCTCAGTGTCTATAATAGAGCAGAGACAAGACAAATGCTGTTACAAAACACTAAGTCCAACTTACGATACCGGTACTCAACTGTTTTGGATGGATGTCTGGTGGATATGTAATCGTACATGCATTAAAATTTTCGTATTATTTTTAATCAGCATAAAATTCGTGTGAAAAATTATTTGCGTTTCTTTCAGGCCCAAGTTCGGACCGAACCCGACAAGCATAAGTGAATTTCAACCCGAACCCGGCCCGTGCAGATTTCCAGTATGGCAGTGTAAAACTTTGGACCAACAGTAGGCAGGCAAACATTTGCAGGCGACTGCTGAGACAAACACCCAGCCCTATAGACGAAAGATCAATATCTTTCATTGCCCATGTCGTGAATCCAGAAGTTCTTTAATGCCTGGTGCACGATAAACCGGTAACAAGAACGAAAAATTTATATATATATATATATATATATATATATATATATATATATAAGCTAGCCGGAGCATGGGAACGGAAATATGAAAGTTGGCAAAGTTTTAATTGCCGTTTCCGTTTCCGATCACAATCTACTAGATTCTTTCTGTTGCCGCCATAAGCCTATTTGGTCGTCGTATATTTTGTAGCAAGGAGGCCGTGACTTAGGCTAACTTCTTGTCCAATCAATGCTTGTAACTAACGCAGAAATTCACAAGAATCACTTTCAACATATGCTACGTGTAAGGTAAGGTTGCGTAATTCCGTGACATATTTAATAAAGTCTATATTTATGCCAAAATTGTAATACAAATTTTCAAATAACACCTAAATGACGTTATTTGGACCTTTAGCTAAAGTTTTTACAACATTCAGTGTCAACAGTTTCACAAGTTTGGTATATAATATAGAATTCTTCATTGTTATACAGTGGCTCCTCAAACTGTTACAGAGATCCATATTCCGTGATAGAGGTTTCCTAATTCCGTGATACTAAAATAATCCTCATTAACTGCTCAGAAAACAAACGTGTGTTTGGAAAAACACGTTAATGTCATGGTATATTGTTTTAATATGGATTAAGGAAGAAATTACAACATAGAAAAAGGACCTAAGTGACAAATTTCACAGAAAATACTTGTGTAACTACAGGAATACATATTACATATTAATATATTATAAACAAAATAAACTGAAAGTTAAATTCAATACAAAATTAAATTTGAATATATTGAATTATAGCACAATTATTTCTCATTATTTTTATTCCTAACAACAACAGTAATTAAGTTAAATATATGTCGTATTATTTTATTATAATTGGTGTTTTCTATAGCCTATTTCTATTATTATTTCCACTAGCTATTTTCTTTCATAGACATTAATTTTTACAATTTAGCGTTGGCATCACTGGTCGAGTGAGCCAGGAAGGAGAAATATGAAAATAAATCAGAAAATGGGAAAGCTCCTGTAGCATTGTTATTGTCTCATAATGTTTAAATAATCATACACATTGATCCAGCTGACTATAATCTACATTAATATATAATTTTTATAATGCTATATTAATTCTTACCTCAAATATAAAATGTTTCTTCAGGAGCGGTCACAAGAGAAAGAAAAACTTACTGGTCAACCACCTTTCACTGAACTGCTTCTATTCAAAAGGCGGGTAGTCAATAGAATTGAAAAGAAGACATCTCCTGGCATCTGTTATGTATTTCAAAAACTTAAAAGTCAGAGACCGCAACTCCATGGCAGTCAATTGAAATTTTATCACGGGATTAGTTTATCACGGAATTAGGCACCTTTACCTTATATGTGACCAAGTTAGCAACTGAATTAAATTCTTAAATATTTTGTGTCATAAATGTTGAAGTTTACTAATCTGTGTCTATGCTGGCTGGCTTGTACTCATGAGAGAAATGCCGTTGGCATAACATCACAATTTATAATATCGAATTTTCATATCGTTATGCAGGGAGTCGACAACAAATACATCACGATACTAAATAAACTGTATAATCTAAGCTGTGCCAAAGTGAAAACCGAGATCGAAGGACGACCATTCGGGCTCAAAAGAGGAGTGCGATAAGGAGACCCAATTTCCCCAAAATTATTCACAAGTGTATTAGAAGACATTTTTCGCAAACTGAAGTGGAACAGAAATTGTGGAATAAACATCAACGGCAGCAGACTAAATAATCTAAGGTTTTCTGATGACGTCGTATTGTTCGCCAAATCACCCAGAGAACTGCAGTCAATGCTCCAAGATTTATGCAACGCCAGCAGATCAGCAGGCCTCCTGATGAATATGACCAAGACACAAGTAATGTCCAACGGACCGGAGTCACCCATAATAATTGATGGTGCAGAACTACAATACGTATCTGAATACGTATACTTAGGACAGCTAGCCTCCTTTCACCAGAAGACAGAGAAGGAAATAAAACGAAGGATTTCTCTCGCGTGGAAGGCATTCTGGACTCTCAAGTTCATCATACTGGAGAGAACACTCAGCAAGAAACTCAGAGTAGAAATATTGGAGACCTGCGTAACTCCTGTACTGTTATAATAATAATAATAATAATAATAATAATAATAATAATAATAATAATAATGATTTATTTTAGCTGGCAGAGTTAAGGCCGTAAGGCCTTCTCTTCCACTCAACCAGCAAAAAGTGTATATACATATGCATGAACTTACAAAGAATCCAACAATTTGATTTAGATGAGAGTTACATGTATACAAAAGTTATTTACAAATTAAACAACAAAATACTATGAACTATTAATTAAACACTGAAATAAACTGTGTAGCAGAATTAAACTAAAATACATAGAATGTTAATATATTTCAAATAATATTAGATAATAGAAAGAGATTATTACGAGACAATTAAAATACAGCACAATCAGGATGATGTCTAAAGAAAAAAGTAACAATGTAGTCAGTGATAGTTTAAATCAGTATGATTGGAGTGAAATGCTAATAAGGTTATCTTTTAAGCTGTTCTTAAAGGTGTTTATTGTCTTGCAGCCTTGTCTTATATGGGTGCCAGACGTGGTCTCTTACTGCCAAACTTCGTAACAGTCTCCAAATATGCCAAAGAAAGATGCTGAGAAAGATACTAGGCTTATCACTGAGGGACAGAGTTCCAAACGAAGTGCTACAAAAGATGGCAGCAATTAAAGATCCAGCACTGCAAGCCACAAACACCAAATGGAAGTGGGGAGGCCATGTTACACGACTTAGAGACGAAAGATGGACGCAGAAAGTCACATTATGGGATCCCCGCATTGGCAAGAGATCACGCGGAAGACCAAGACGAAGATGGGCCGACCTCTTCAGTGAACGAGTAGGTAGCCATTGGTCAAGCAGAGCAAGACATAGGTAAGACTGGAAAAACATAAGAAGACAAGTGAACAGCGACTAAAACCAGTGCGACAGAAACAAGCGAACAATATCGAACAGTGCAGAATGTGAACAATTCCACTCTTACGCGGAGTAGCTCACCGCGTGAGACAAATAGAGCTCTCCCTCTATAGGAGGAGGCCTTTGCCCTTAACGGGACATTTTTAGGCTAATCATTTCATTTCATTTCATATTGAAATACATATCGATTGTATAGTCGTTTCCGTTCTCGCTTTATTGTGAATAAAAAATTTTCACGTTTACGTCCTCCATTTCTGTTCTCGTTCTGGTTTTCCTTCTAGGTTTATTGTGGACCAGCCTTAATAGAAAGCGCGTAAGCTACACACAGAACTAAGACGGGGATAATTTTAATAAATACTGCGTGAAAACGTTTTTTTCCAATGTGATTGACTTCTCTTTGTTTGGAATTTATTCTGAGGTGAACTGTTTAACATGTAGATACACTACATGTTACACAATATTACATCACATTACACACATTATGCTACATTACATCACGCACACCACACTACGCTACACAACAATACAATGCTTTACACTCCACTAAATACAGGATTTCATGCGTAGTTTATAAATGAAAATGTTAAGATATTGTGAAAATGTTAAATATGTTTGAGGAGTTCAGAACATAATTCCACAGACTAAGGGCTGACTTCATAGTCCACACTTATCGTAATGAAGCCCTTAAGCAGTAGCGCAGTTGCGCTTATTAGTACATTATGCAACGAGCCTATAATGATAGTAATTAAGACGCGAGGATGTTTATGAAACGAGCGCAAACGAGTTTCATAATTTTCATACGAGCGTCTTAATTACCATTATAGGCAAGTTTCATACGACTTTTTATGCTCGACCATATTTCTAACTTGATATTATTCATAAATATTCATGTTATTCTTATGTGACTGTGGAGCGAACTGACCTTGTGTAATCTCGTAAATTGTGAGATGTGCGTTAACTCGAAAGTAATGATTTATTTCCGGTCAACGAATGTCGACGACCTTGATATAATATAGTAAGATAAATGTTAAACTTGATGTAACCTTGAAATTGAATTCGACATTGAAAAACGAGATGACAAATTGAATTTATTTGAATATTATTTACAATTAACGCTAATTATTATAGTAACACAACATAACCTTCTGCGACAGTATTGGATTTCCAGCCTGCGTGACGTTTTGCTAGTTGTCTTTCGATTGCATATCCGAGAATAATCGAAAACCTGAACTTTAATGAATAGGTGTACTTTAATGACATGCATTAAAGGACTGCTACCAGGTGTATAATTACTACATTTCGTCATGGTCGAGCATAAAATCATTTCCAATTCATAAATCCCACTGAAGTGAACACTTATTCAAATAAGGTAGCTTGTCAGCTTACTCAAGTATTTCCTCATATGCATTGCAATTAGCTGATTCAGTATACAGTGGATGATGATTATTATAATTTTTATGAATTTATTGAGTTCTATAATGAAAATGAAAATGTGTTTATTTATTTTCCCTTGTACCATCAATAAAAAACACTTACGCTTTTATTCTTTTTTAAGTTCTAAGTGGCTCTATGTAAGTACTTACGCGGTATCCTGAAACTGAAATAAATTACCATTTCGGATTCCGTAATAAATTACGTACATCAATACACTGAATCTTGATCATATGCACTAAGTTTTGTATCAATTAATGTTGAAAATACTTATAAATGTGACAACAAAATCAAAGCACTAAAACGTCAAACGTCATGCCTTTATTTCGCTTCCGCCCGCCTCCACTCAGCGTTGCCAAACCTACCCATGCTCCGGCTTGTAACTGAAGATGGCTCAGTGCATATGAAAGAGTAGCGTCTCTGCAATACGATCTGAAATAAGTGCTAACGAAACGCTCATTACTTAAGTGTTTCCTCATTTTATAAGTGACGACTATGAATTCGACAATAAGTCTTGTTTGAATAAATATCTTAGAATATATTAGTAGTTCTGAAAAACGGATTCATTATCTTAAATGTATCATTCATGATATGTATTTCATATTTCTCCAGACAGAGTTTCCTTTCTGAAACAGATTTCAAAATGTGGTAGCAAATAAAAGGCCGAAGTTTACGTTTCAGTGAGGAAAATGTTTGGATATAATAAAAGTATGCTGAAAAGAACTTGCGCATCGGTCTCATCAGACTTTATAAATTCGTAGCCTACGATATTAAAGCCGTGTGTGTGACGTCGAGGACCGAAAGCAAAAGAAGGAAACCGTCCGGACGATGCGACGTGACCAGCTGTACCAATGCAGAATGCAAGTCATGAGCGGCTTCTCATCTCACAGAGCAACAAGAACAAGAAGGAGACAGATTCCAGATTCACAAATTTTCTTTACCCCCAGCGACAACACATGGTCGAAACGTGTCTTATTAGAACAGCAAGAACTCTGTTCCTTGAACTTTGAACAGAATTTCGGATTCAGATTACAGTTCTACAACCAATTTATGAGTAAAGCCTCTCATACTTACTTACTTACAAATGGCTTTTAAGGAACCCGGAGGTTCGTTGCCGCCCTCACATAAGCCCGCCATTGGTCCCTATTCTGTGCAAGATTAACCTCTATCATCATATCCCACCTTCCTCAAATCCATCTTAATATTATACTTCCATCTACGTCCCGGCCTTCTCAAAGGTCTTTTTCCCTCCGGTCTTCGAAATAAAAAAATTGGAGATTTATCCTTCGAAGAGGTGGAAAAATTCAAATATCTTGGAGCAACAGTAACAAATCTAAATGACACTCGGGAGGAAATTATACGCAGAATAAATATGGGAAATGCGTGTTATCATTCGGTTGAGAAGCTCTTATAATCCAGTCTGCTGTCCAAAATTCTGAAAGTTATAATTTATAAAACAGTTATATTACCGGTTCTTCTGTATGGTTGTGAAACTTGGACTCTCACTCTGAGAGAGGAACATAGGTTCAGGGTGTTTGAGAATAAGGTGCTTAGGAAAATATTTGGGGCTAAGCGGGATGAAGTTACAGGAGAATGGAGAAAGTTACACAACACAGAACTGCACGCATTGTATTCTTCACCTGACATAATTAGGAGGTTAAAATCCAGACGTTTGAGATGGGCAGGGTATGTAGCACGTATGGGAGAATCCAGAAATGCATATAGAGTGTTAGTTGGGAGACCGGAGGGAAAAAGACCTTTAGGGAGGCAGAGACGTAGATGGGAGGATAATATTAAAATGGATTTGAGGGAGGTGGGGTATGATGATAGAGACTGGATTAATCTTGCACAGGATAGGGAACGCTGGCGGGCTTATGTGAGGGCGGCAATGAACCTTCGGGTTCCTTAAAAGCCATTTGAAAGTAAGTAAGTAAGTAAGTAAGGTCTTCCAACTAGCACTCTATATGCATTTCAGGGTTCGTCCATGTGTGCTACATGCTCTGCCCATCTTAAAAGTCTGGATTTAATCTTCCTAAGTTATGTCAGGTGAAGAATAAAATGCGTGCAGTTCTGTGTTGTGTAACTTTCTCCATTCTCTTGTAACTTCATCCCTTTTAGCCCCAAATATATTCGTAAGCACCTTATTCTCAAAAACCCTTAACCTATGTTCCTCTCTCAAAGTGAGAGTCCAAGTTTCACAACCATACAGAACAAACGATAATATAACTGTTTTATAAATTCTAACTTTCAGAATTTTTGACAGCAGACTAGATGCAAAAGCTTCTCAACCGATAATAACAAACATTTCCTATATTTATTTTGATTTTAATTTCCTCCCGAGTGTCATTCATATTTGTTACTGCTGCCCCAAGATATTTCAATTTTTCCACCTCTTCGAAGGATAAATCTCCAATTTTTATATTTCCATTTCGTACAATATTCTGGTCACGAGACATAATTATATATACTTTGTCTTTTCGGGGTTCACTTCCAAACCGATCGCTTTACTTGCTACAAGTATAATTTCCATGTTTTCCCTAATCGTTGGTGGGTTTTCTCCTAACATATTCACACCATCTGGATAGACAAGAAGCTGATGTAACCCGTTCAAATTCAAACCCTGTCCATTATCCTGAACTTGCCTAATGGAATATCCTAGAGCGAAGTTAAAAAGTACAGTTTGTAGTGCATCTCCCTGCTTTAGCCCGCAGTGAATTGGAAAAGCATCAGATAGAAACTGATGCCTATACGAACTCTGCTGTAAGTTTAACTGAGACACAGTTTAATTAATTGAACTGGTTTCTTCTTCTTCTTCCCCTTAGTTTAACCTCTCCCTTTTAGGTTCTTATTACACGATCTACGCCACCAGGGCCTTACAGGGCCGCAACCTGTCGGGAGAGGATTTAATCTATGGATCACCAACATACTTTTTTGACCACATAAGGACATGGAGGACCTCCCCGGATGAGGGATCAGCTCAATACCAGGGCCACCTCCGATACAATACAAACATTTAAGACATCACACATCATTCACTCACACATATTAAGGAAAGGATCGCCGTCCATGGCCGGACTTTCAAGAGGTACAGTCTCGGTATTTGCTTGCAAATAACTGAACAAACCATGAAAAACCTCAGTTAGGATTGCCGGCCCCTGGGATCGAACCCCGGACTTCCCTAATGCAAGGCCACCCACGCCGCTAGCCCGCTCGGGAATACCAAATTCAATAAGAATATTGTATAAAACTTCTCTCTTAACCGAGTCATATGCCTTCTTGAAATCTATTAATAACTGATGTACTGTACTCTTATACTCCCATTTTTTCCCCAATATCTAAACAGATTTTGCACTCTAAATGTTTACTATATGCTGATGATGTTAAATTGTATAAAGTCATTGACAAACAAGAAGACATTTTTTATCTACAGCATGATTTGGACAGACTATATAGATGGAGTATCGATAATTTTCTTCTGTTAAATCTTAATAAATGTTGCTTTATGACGTATCCTAAAAATAAGACAGTTGCTCTAAATTCATATGAAATTATTGGTGTGAAGTTACCTAGAGTAGAATCATTTAAGGATTTGGGTATTTATTTTACACACAACTTATGTTTTAAAATGCACTTAAATCACGTGGTAATTGATGCATATAGAAAATTAGGATTTATAATCAGAAATACGAAGGAATTAAAATATAAATAATATTGATACTCTACATATATAAAACTCTAGTTAGGAGTAAGCTAGAGTATGCGTCTGTAATATGGTCACCTCAGTTCCAGTCCCATCAGATGCAAATAGAAAGGGTACAGAAAAGATTTTTAAGTTATTTATATTTTAAAAAACATCACGTGTCGTCTAATGACAAGCAAATTTCATTTGCATTTGAATTTAATTATAAAACTTTAAAATCTCGACGATTAATAAATAGACAAATTTTACTCTATAAAACTGTTAACGGTATATTGAATAACTGTGATTTTCCTAAATTCCTTCAGTTCAATGTAAAAAACACAGAGCTACGTCATAGGCAAACTTTTGTTATTCCCATTCCTAGAAATGTTTTCTTCAAGAACTCTTCATTGTTTATTATGTGTAATACTTACAACTCTCTGTCTTTAAACTGTGATTCTCAATTAGATTTCAGTTTAATAGTTGAAAAATTTCATACAATATTAAAAAGCATTGTATTTCCTTAGATATTTAAATTATGAAGAAGTGTATTATAATGTTTTTACTCTAGTTTTTTAATAATTTTGCATCATTATATTGACATTCTGCACTCTATTAACTGCAATACAGTAAAATCTGTTCAGGACGGAAGTGACATGGTCCTAACTTTTTTTTCCGTTGTGGACAGGTTTCCGTATTATTCAGGTGTGACAGTAAAATGGAATATTTTATCATTCGTATACATGAAAAACAAAATGACATGCCGCAAACTGCAAGAAGTACAAAATATTCCGTTTAACATTACTCATATTAAATCAGCTTTCTGTCGCTTATTCCTCTGGTGAATCATCTTGATTAAAATCTCATTTTCTGTATAAATGTTATCGTAACTCATTAGTCATTAAACATTAAAGTTTACTAATCTCATTCAATTTAATATCTAACACTATATTATAATACTGTACTGTATATCACTGCACATTATTAATTAATTGGACTGGGAGCCATCCATAAGAAGCCTTGAATTCTGGCTTATCTAATTTCTTTGCCAGTTGCAGAATAGATCAAGAAATTGACATATTCTTCGAGAGATCATGAAGAACCCATTCTTACAACATATCATTTATTTCCACACAAACAGTTGCTTTATGGTTCCTTTTATTTCACCAAGATTGGCCACAAGCCGCTAACTCATTATGATCTTTATTTTTTAAAGTGTCACACCTGAGTTTTCCACAACTGTACTTCAATATTATTTCACATAGACTTTGTTTCTAATTTTCTTTTAAATCGATAACTTTTACTTCATCACTTAATGTTAATGCCACATTTTACACAACTTTTTTTTTACCTGGAAATCACTAGACTTGCGCTCTATCCAGCTATGACAGTATACGGCTGTGAAGCAATGAAAACCTTTGAAGGGACTCGTCAGCCTAGTCAAAGGGGTAATAAAATTTATTACCGACAGGCCAACACACCCTCTAAAATTTTGCAAAGCAGAACTATTTTTGTCTTAGTGACCTACATATTTCGTATATTCCTTGAAATTACACGCTGTTTCAAAATATAGTTTACATTAAAGCAGTGTGCCCAAATTATTATTTCAGTTTTGAACAGTAGCAGGCATTTTCCGTTTCCGCGTTGGGCAGTTTCCGTTTTATTCAGGAAAAATTATACATAATACATACGAATTTCGTCGGGACCAATAAATTGTTCCGAAATAGACAGGATTCCGGATTATTCAGGTTCCGATTTGAACAGGTTTCACTCCATTATATTCTAGCATCTATTACCGTTATGTATTTTCTTTCTTTCGTTTGTGTTGTGTGCTACCTGTAATTGGAAGCCTGCCTCTGTTGGTGGTGGATTTAAATAAAATAAAATAAAATAAATGCATTACGCCTAAAAGGGCACTGATGATCCCCAATAATTTCACTATTAATACTATATCTTTATTATTATTGTTATTATTAATTCTATTATTATTAATACTACTACTGTTATTTTATTACTACTATTATTATTATTATTATTATTATTATTATTATTATTATTATTCCAGTACATAGCATTGTGATTTTACAGTCTTTGGTGATATTTCGTATTAGTTGGCAACACTGAAGAGGGCCAAATTAGATTTTTAGGAACTACATTTACGTGCTCCTCACTATATCTATATATATATATATATATATATATATATATATATATATATATATAATTTGAACTAATAATGGAAATTATGGGAAAACGGCTGAACGGATTTTAATAAATGGCTCCTCATTTTGAAGCTTGGAACCCAAAGTTTTTCGGAAAAGTAGTAGTTTTCAGTGAAATGTCAATTTTCCTACATAATGTTCCTATTTTCCAAAATCCATCTGTTGTCAGTTTTGAGAACTAATTTTATCGAATCACGGCCGACTTGATTGAAATTCAGAACAAAACACACACTACAATAAACAATAGGCTATTACACGAAGGCCTGCAGGATTGCCCACATATTTAGAGCTCAATTCAATTTGCTATTAAAAATTGATTCTGCAGTGTATAATAATTTTCTGAGTACAGCTGTGTATTGGATATTCAAATCTACGAAACTTGAGGTGGTTTGATGACATTATTATCATTAGAAATTAAATATTATTATAGTTAATATATTGATGATGCATCTATTTTTCATTAATTGTACATAATATTGGTGCTATATTGATGACATGAAAGTGAAACGTTTTGAGGTTATCTAAGTAAATGTAGAGAATATCTTAATTTAGATCTTCATTTCTATAATTTACTGAGTGACTGCTATATATAACTACAAAACTTAAGTAAGATAATAATATTGTTATTAAAAATCAAATATTTTTATGCTTATTAGCCCAGTGGGGTTGGATCTTTTTCATATACTTAATGGCAGTGTAGTGTAGATATTGATATGTGTCACTGTCTTCAGTATCGGCTCGAGAGAGCGTAAAAATTACAGTTCCTAAGGAAAGATCAAAAGGTATTACTTACTGATAAAATAAGAGGCCTAAAAAATTTTGTAGTCTCCAGATCATTTCAGCAAGATCTCTTAGTAGGATAAAATGATTTTACGCTCTACATTTCAAGTTCTACATGCATCAGCTATACGAAAATGCTATTGTTCGAAAGCTTAGCAAACCTGACATTTTTTTTTTTAAGTTTCGCCTACAATCCACAATGACCTGAAATAGCTACTGCTATCGTCCTGACATTGATACTTGCGTTTGCGCGTTGAAACTCAAAAACTGAAGTTCGATAGGTTCAAGAGAAAGTATTTGGCCTAAAAAAATCCATTCAGAGGGAGTAGGTTTCATTATTATGGAAGCAAATAACTATTAAAAAGACAAGTATTCTTCATTCAAAATAAATCTGAACAATTTTTATTTGAACGTCTAACGAACTTGGTTTGCAGCAGCATTTGCTGCACAAGCCACTAGTTATGTATAATATGCATTGAAGGTGACGTATCATATTTCAGTACTATATTCGGATTTTATCATTAACCTAAGAACAAAGCGATCCTTTCCTGTTACGGATTACGTAGTACTATCGTTGTCATGGAGTGCAGTCTTGTTAACTGTCTGCAAATATCTGTTGTCAGGACTGTACGCATTTCACTTGAGTATTACATTAATAAAATTGGAAACGCCACTCACAGCCCTCATTTCCCATTCTAGGCCTCGGCAACGGCGACAAATTAAGCCTTAATTAAAACTGTGTTAAAATTTCGAATTATGGACCTGTCAATCACTTTGGACAAGTTGTTACATATCGGAGTTGCTCGAGACTCGAAATAATATTACATGCGAATATGGAACAGTTTCCACACGAAGATAAGCTGAGGCAGTTCATAAAATTTGTAGCAAACCCATGACGAATACGAAGAGGACCTTAGAGTCGTATTCATAGATGAGACTTTGGACCAAACTTGACTTCGGAAAGTACAAGTCACCATTTTCCTATTCACAGTCGACACTTTGACCAAAGTAAACTTCAATTGTGACTTTACTTCGAAGTCGCCGAAAATCTAGACTTTGACTTTGACTTTCGTTAGTGGGCATAAGGAAAATGACTAATATTTGGGAAATTGTTGAATTTGCCGAGAATATTGAGGATATCTAGGAGATTATTAAAGCTGCTCATCTTTCTTAGCGTATTATTATAGACTAGCCGTACCCGTGCGCTCCGCTGCACCTGTTAGAAATAAATATAAAGTAATAACATAATTAAATTAGGACGTTTGATCCAGAGAACATTCGTGTATGACAGAAGGGTAAATCGTTTAATATGTTACTTAATTTAAATTGTATTTAAATAATTAAAATGCGGTCATTTTGGTCCAGAGAGCAATCATCTGGTGCAATGACAATTCCTTTGACATGTTTCTTAATTGTTATTACATGCAACCTTAGTTTAATGAAGATTGACATATCATTTAGTTTTAATGTGTAAACTTTATATTACTTGCTATATGTTTCAGAAGTTACTGTACTAACATTGTAGAATTATGTCCATCTAGAGAAACTACACTTTCCGATGGTGAAATGATAGTTAAACAATTAATTTTCTTCCGATATTACTTCATACAAACACAAACATTCTCTTAGGCTATGTTTCATAGCTTTCGATTATTGTTGTCCAAGGCCTCTTATAGACGAAGTCTTAATTTACTTGTTACTTAATTTAAATTGTATTTAAATAATTAAAATGCGGTCATTTTGGTCCAGAGAGCAATCATTTGGTGCAATGACAATTCCTTTAACATGTTTCTTAATTGTTATTACATGCAACCATAGTTTAATGAAGATTGACATATCATTTAGTTTTAATGTGTATACTTTATATTACTTGCTATATGTTTCAGAAGTTACTGTACTAACATTGTAGAATTATGTCCATCTAGAGAAACTACACTTTCCAATGGTGAAATGATAATTAAACAATTAATTTTCTTCCGATATTACTTCATACAAACACAAACATTCTCTTAGGCTATGTTTCATAGCTTTCGATTATTGTTGTCCAAGGCCTCTTATAGACGAAGTCATTTTTTTATTTCAGTACAGCGTCTTAGATGGCGTTGTTATTGTAATTTTAAAACTCATTTATCTCATTAAATATCAGTCCTATCAAACTTTTGTAAAGAATAAAACTTATCGGAAATTATTTGTAAAAAAGCGTTTGTTATGTAATATTTTTCATGAAAATCAATAATAAGCGAGATATTTCGATTTATTTAATTCAGGCCTCCTTATAACCCCCTTTTAAATAATGTATTTTGAATGCCATATAGCCTAAAATCTAAGTTACAACGAACTTAATTTATATTCCAATTTTCATATAAATCGGTTCAGCCATTATCGCGTGAAATGGTAACAAACATCCAGACAGACAGACATGCAAACAAAAATTTCAAAAAAGCGATTTTCGGTTTCAGGATGGTTAATTATACATGTTGACACTAATTATTTTTGTAAAATCGAAAATTACCAGAAAAATTTTGGTTTTGGCTACAGATTTATTATTAGTAAAGATTATAAATTCAAATCAAGGTACAGATTTGATAAACAGACATTTAAATATTCTCGTCATATTTCAACTTTCATTGATGAATACTCAAAGAGGATTGTCTGTTCCCCCAATAAATAATACAACTTATTTCATTGCGATTTTACGCTATAGGTAAGGATTAATAGTTTAATATTGATTCTTACTATTTAATTCTATAAAGAATAGGTTATTCAGTTGGAAATGCAGTTAATTTAAAATCCTTGCGGTCGTCATAATGTTTTCTGCATATTTATTTCAGATAATTTTTAAGTAGTTTCTGCAGACATGCAGGGAATAACTCTGCCAACTGTCAGCAGGATAATATGTCTCTTTCATAGTCTGTTATTGGTGGAATCTTATTTTCCACATCTTCAAAACAAAATTATTTTACAATGAAATAATTTCAGGGCTTAATGTGAAACTAGCGTAACTACAATAGATGTTTTATTCACAACAAAATTCTTAACATGCAATACTATTTCAGATAAACTATACCATCATGTTTTGTAGTTATGAATTGTCTTATATACAGGGACATCATTTTCTTTTACTTCAACTTTTATTGTACCTGAGTTTTTGAATGTACTTCACTCCCACCCCATCTACTAACGAAGTTCCAACTGTCCTCCACATAGAACCAAGGTCGCAGTACTGAGTTAGTGATTATAGTACGTTTCAGAAATATGTTCGCGTTTTCCAATGACGAAAACTTCACATATTGAATCATATTTTCGCACAGGTACTGTCGTCCGTTTGCCTATGTCGCATCCCGATTTCCCCCACCTGCTTCTGCTCGCTCCACTGTAAAGACTAGTGGCTGGTCTTTCTTAGCTCTTTTCTGAAAACATTAACTTCTGTTAGAAATTAATTGGACGTCTACGTAATATTATGCAACTGTTTAAAATAACTTAAATAAAAGGGCCTCGTTAAGTAATTAACTGCCACGTGATCCCCCCCTTCTACGATCTTGCGACATAACCACTTGGACGGACAGTAGATAGCATGTCCGAGTAATTTTATCTGTGCGGGTCGGGCAGAAGTGAAGATTGAATTTACAGTACGTAAGGTACTCTTTTATAGAGTAGGTACAGAATTATTTCAACATGAGTTACTAAGTATGAAGGACGACACTGGTAATTGGAATTAGATGCAATAGTCTATAGCGCGATAATAGACACAAAAGAACTGAAGCCTGTATCGAAATGAACGGCCACCATTTTCAAAAATGTGTTTAAATATCCATATTATGATTATTTTTCATTTTAACTTCTTTCTCTATATTGTACGCTAATGTGCTGTAGGCAGTATAATATACACTGCATAATGAACACGTTCGCATGGATAACTCAGTTCGTGAGTAAAAACACTCGTTGTTAATACAGTACTGTATTTTGATTAAACAAAACCTAATGAAAATTATCACACTCAAAATCGCGATGTTTCCTACTTTACGTAAATGTATGAACTACTTCCCTCCTGATTTGTTTGTATTTTACGCCAGTATCATCGAACTCCAGTCGTGGAAGGAGGTAGCAAACGGTGTTTCCGGGTCTCAATCAGTAATCCAAAGGAATATCCTGATTAATATTAAAAATGTTAGTAAAAATAAAATGATGTCCCTGTATAAGACTGTTCGAACTGAGTTACGATTTTTTGTGACTAGGTAGAAGAACAAATTATTATCGATTGGCGTAAGGACCTAAAAATGTCAATTTTTGTACTTAAGTTAGTGTCAAAATAAGCCCTCGGATAATATTATTCTCATGTAAAACTGCAAGAACGGTTAAAAATCGCTTAACATGTACCGATGTTCAATTGTTTCATTGATTTGTGACTCAAAAGGTGGCTTTGATTGTGGCAATGCCTACTCTATTTCAACTATCACTTGGCCACGTACTGGAGTTCTGTAAGAAGGGAGAGCTACTGCGTAACAACAGACACCATCGTGCCCGTACGGCAATTGCCAACCTGCTAAGAAACAGAGGATGGGAAGTACATGAGGAGATTCATTGTGTGTCTGAAGATGATTCTCATAAAAGAGTCGATATAATTGCCTTCAATAGAAGAACCCAGAAAGCGATGGTCTTAGACCCTACGATTTGCTTTGAACGAGACAAGAATCAAGCACTGCAGATAAATGATGACAAGCGAGCTAAATATGTACCTTGTCGTCCATACCTCAGTGAAAAATATGGCATTTCGCTTTACAACTGGGATGTTACAGGCTTACTATTTGGAGCGAGGGGTTGTTTACAAAAATTTACATGTGATATCCTTAAATCCTTTCAAATTTCCTTTTTATGAGGTTCAGAAGATTGTAACGGAAATTCTGAAGGCCTCTCTACAAATTCTACACTATCATCTATATGTCTACACAAATTTTTGTTTTGATGTACAAATCGAATCATTATTTTGCTCGTTTCATTTCCCTTTATCTTTTATGTTTGTTAATTCCGGATCCCAGTAGTCAACCTCACTTGAGGACGGATGATTTGAAATAAATCTTAGTAGTTTAATTAGTTTAGAAGGCAGTGGTTTTGATTGCCAACATTACAACAAGATGGTCAAATTTCGACTTACAAAAGCCAAAGTCAAAGTCTCAAAAGTATTGGGTGTTCAGTTCAAAGTGTGTCATGGCTCGCTGTATGCCGTCATGTGGCTAGCCGATGAGCCTAGAAAATTCAATCTTCCTACACTTCCGCAGAGGCGTATTACCTAAATGCGAGAGAAGTTGCCTAGCAAGTACGGCGTTCATTCTGAAGTACGCAGAGTCCGTGGATACCCACGGACTCTGGAAGTACGTACCGATACGTGCTGTAACGCCGGTAGTGGCAGAAATGTGAACTGTTTGGAAACACGTACTGATGTGAGTTTTTATCTTACTGTCGGAATATGGCGAGAGGGTTAAGACGATTACTTGCGTATTTGTTGACATTAACTTGGACGGTCAACATGGACACGGAGCATTTGATTTGCGTTGTGGAATATTGCGGTATGCAACGGATGATAACAAATACCCTGCGTACGACTTGCCCGCGCAAAACACAGTTCGATAGAGGTTATGGTAGCACACAGACCGTACAGACCGCCATCTGTTGCTACGACGTTCAAGTTATACCGTACGCTTTAATAGGCAACTTCTCTGACATAAAAGCTGAAACTCGCTTCAAATCGCTGACTCACAACAGGGACGTCATGACACACTTTGAAATGAACACCCAGTATTGTCTATGAATAGGACTTTTGATAAAGTTAAACTTTACTACGAAAGTCGACTTTGGGAAGTCTTCGTTCAAAGTCTCGTTTATGAATACGGTCCTAAGGCCCAATTGTATAAATCTCCCTGACTAAAGATCAACTTTGATCGAAGATCGAAAAGTGAACCGAGTTCAGACACTTCTTCTATTGTATAAAACTTTCCTGCGATCAAATTACCTTGGTTCAAATGCAATCTAAGTTCACGTGAAAAGGATTAGGTAACATCGCATAAACAGGTGAAAAACGTGATGCGCGGACAGGTTTGTTCAGTGTTGCCAATCTAGCGACTTTAACTCTTTTTCAACAACAATTTCTTTTAACTCTTATATTGCTTAAATAGGGATTTAGCGACCTTTTTAGCACCCCATAGTGACAAAATTTAATCTTTCTTTGTCGATAATGAGAAATCTAGCGACTTTACAACTACTTCTTGGCGACTTTCCGTACACTCTGTTGGAGACACTGGTTTTTTGAGCAATGTAAATAATGGCGGACAATAAGAAGAAGGTTACTGTTCTCCGAGTTGTCATCATGTTATGGTGTTTGATACTGCTAAACATAATAAAGCTTTATAAAACGACAATTTTCGTTTAGTAATACAGTTAATTGAAAATTTATGAATGTACCTATCATATCCGTTAATAATTAATGGTTGTTATAAACATAATATAATTATAGGTTATGTTATTTGATACTGCTGAACACGATAGACCTTTTAAAAAAATGATTGTGTATTAAGGCAAGAAATTGAAAGAAATATATATAAATGTACCTATCATATCTATTAATATTAATAATAATGGATATTTTATTTGCACAATCTGTCACTCGTATATTTCAAACAGAAAAGAAATAACTGAACTTGGATCATCTAACTTAATCGGAGAAATTTCTTCAGTCAAATTTGACTTTAGTTTGAGACAAATTAATCTCAGATTAGACTTTATATAACACAAAATTCCAAGTTCAGCTGAAACAAGGATCAATTTAACCTCTGATCTAAGATTAAATGGTTTATACAATCGGGCCTAAGTGTTCTGGAACTGGACAGAGGTATATACATAGGAACTGTAGTCAGGTTTGTGCCTGATGGATCGGTTTACTTATGGGGCTACCCACAGAGGTGAACGAGAATGTGAAAGTAGACTCGGAGCACAGACGTGATGCACAAGCGTAATGGGTCACATCCTAACATTACAGAACATTAGGAGTTATAAAGCAGAGCATACAGGACTCTGCTTTCTGTGCAGTAGCAGTAGATTCGCCCGTAATTACAGACATCTCACCCTGTTTTAATGTGAACAAAGAGTTTCAACGGGTGTAGTCATTGCGTTACGGCTTCTGTATATTGTACTTAAAGAATTAACAGTGAAGCAGCCGTTTCACTTAGGGGAGAAGTGGGTACAGTAAGACAGGGAGAACAGCGAGACATTTTTTATTAGATGGTAAATTTTGATGTTGAGATGTTGGTAATAGTGGAGTTGTATGTGGCATGAGTAAAAAACAATATTTTCATACTCGATTTTATTCTAATTATAAAGGTGAATGATGAAAAAATAATTCGTAATTTTTCACTCTAGAAGTAAAATTCTGGATTTTGTGTTTAATGAAGATTATATTGGATATACAAATGAGATATAAATATGAATATTTTGTTACCTAATACTATGGTATTTGAGATTATGTTTGGCAAAGTTTCGTCTTTCTTGTTTTAATTTTGAAGTGATGGCGTCATTTTTAAATGAACTATGCGTGAAGGGGACAGTGAGACATGCCATTGAAGGGTACACTGAGACATCTCACTGTTCCCATGTACCAATGATTTGCAAAAACAAACTGTAATTGTATTACATTTCCCAGTAACTAACATTAAAAATGAACATACTAGTAACCAATTTAGAAACTATAGCATAAAATAATGGATATATTACATTTTAATGGTTTCATAAATAAAAAATTATTTACAAAATTTAAGAAAATGTTTTAAAAAAATAAAGAATTACATTAAATTCTTATAATTATAAGCTTTGTTGTCGCCAAAAATTCATTTAATTTTTTTTTCCGCAAAAGTTTGGATTGTCATAGAAAATTCATTTTTCCAAATGTTCCAGATGTTTCAATGGTTTCAGACATAAAAATGATTCTAAATAAGCCTACAGAACATGTCAAGATAAAGAGACAGCAATCTTTCCTTCCTTTTGAAATAAATGTAAATCATTTCAATGTCCCTTAATAGACACTGTGGTGTCTCACTGTACCCTCATGAATCGGAACAGTGAGACATTTGCATTTTTTTGACAAACACATATTGTATGTTATGTCCTTTATCTATTAACATTTTTGTTTATGTATTATTATACTCCATGTTTTAATGTCTATGTCTATTGCACTTGATTTTAAAAATTCTTGAATTATCACTTGCATACATATGTCTTAATATTTTGTGTCTCACTGTACCCACTACTCCCCTACTTTTATTCTCTATGAAAGCTTGCTCAAGAGTTGATATTTACAGTCTGATCCGATTGGGTATGGATAATATTAATTTATTATTATAAAGCTATTATGATAGCAAGAATAATTTCTTGCTGGTTATATAATGATTAAAAGATGGGAGTTTCCATATATGACAATCAACAATGCATAAACTTAAAGGACAAATGAAAATCGTAGATGATTAAAATGGCTACAACAAATCAACAGCAGGCACAATGAGTTCTTTCGTGTACTAAATTTGAGAGTATTAAAAGAGTTCAAAGGGAATTTCGACGTGAGTATGGTGTGGGTAATGTACAATTACGGAAGAAATTAATTATGTTTCATGTCATCTATTTCTTTTTTGCCATAGTGGACGATATAGTCAGTGGACAAAACTTAATGGACGAATCATGAAATGGACAAATGTGTCAGTGGACAAAACAAAAAGTGGACGAAACGTAATGGACCAAAGACCCTATAACGAACACAAGCGGTCAGGGATCAAGGTAGATGCAAAGGAAAATTTTTGTAAGAAAAAATCGAATTCTGTAAGCAATCTGCAGTAGCTCTCGAAAATAGACCACTACTACATTGTAAAAATGCAAAAAAAAAAAAAGTAGAACATTTCCTAAGAAGTTACCAACACACAATAAAATACCGAAAAATGCAAAAAAGACAATGAAAAATAAAAGTAGACTATATTAGTTATGATTATGTCTCGTGACGAAAATATTGTACGGAATGGAAATATAACAATTGGAAATTTAACTTTTGAAGAGGTGGAGAAGTTCAAATATCTTGGAGCAACAGTAACAAATATAAATGATACTCGGGAGGAAATTAAACACAGAATAAATATGGGAAATGCCTGTTATTATTCGGTTGAGAAGCTTTTATCATCCAGTCTATTGTCAAAAAAACCTGAAAGTTAGAATTTATAAAACAGTTATATTACCGGTTGTTCTTTATGGTTGTGAAACTTGAACTCTCACTTTGAGAGAGGAACATAGGTTAAGGTTGTTTGAGAATAAGGTGCTTAGGAAAATATGTGGGGCTAAGAGGGATGAAGTTACAGGAGAATGGAGAAAGTTACACAACACAGAACTGCACGCATTGTATTCTTCACCAGACATAATTAGGAACATTAAATTCAGACGTTTGAGATGGGCAGGGCATGTAGCACGTATGGGCGAATCCAGAATTGCATATAGAGTGTTAGTTGGGAGGCCGGAGGGAAAAAGACCTTTGGAGAGGCCGAGACCTAGATGGGAAAATAATATTAAAATGGATTTGAGGGAGGTGGGATATGATGATAGAGACTGGATTAATCTTGCTTAGGATAGGGACCAATGGCGGGCTTATGTGAGGGCAATGAACCTCCGGGTTCCTTAAAAGCCAAAAAGTAAGTAAGTAAGGAAGTATATTAGTTCGTGTTGAAGTGAAACATCCTGCATTGACTGATGTCTAAGAAAAGAAAGATGATATTTCAACAACTTCCGAGCCCTAGTTTTAAGTGAAATAAATATTGGCGATTCGGGTTATCGGCCAGAAGATATCCAGGATGCAGCAAGCGAGTACAAGGTGAGTCAAAGTATCGTGTTTACACTGTTCCGCCTACTGCTAGGAGTTTCGCTCTGTTTTTGTCAGATGTTCGCCGCTGCCCCTAGGGCAGTAAGTAACATGTTGTTGCATGCATGTCGAGGTGTATGGTGGGAATTTTGTATAAATGTAAGGTATAAATTTACAAACACAAACATGTTTTGTATTGTTCTTGTCCTGGTATTTTGGTCAATAAAAAGCATCACATAAAATTTGTATTAATTTGTTTCTTTAGGAATGGTTCTATTTAAAACGTAGATTTAGGCTATACTGAGGATTTATTATTTTATCTATGCTGAAAACATATTTGTGTAGAACAGACGTCTCCAAAACCCTACTCGCGAGTAACCCCCTGAATGGAACCGAAGCCAGTACGTAATGAGCGCGCTCCGCCTCACCCATCCCCACCTGTTCTGTACTCAACGTTTATGCGCAAACGAAGAGCAGTGGCGGACTGCCATTATCATTGTGTTGGTCGGCGTGTTCCACCGTTTCACAATGTCTTCTAATCATGGACGTAGTACATTCAGGGATGAATAGGAAGAGAATTTTTTTTCAGTTAGTGGGAAGAATGTGAAATGCTTAATTTGTTCGAAAATTCTTAATGGTGTGTTAAAATTCAACATGCGACGATAATATTCGACCCTTCACAAAGAACATCATACAATTACAGGCATATTAGATATGTGAAAATAAGTTATTTTGAGACTATCTGTATGACTATTGGTTATACATAATAATCAGTATATTACAATACGTTTACACTCAATTCCGCATGACAAACTTATAGTTTTTCGTTTAATTTTAGGTGAAATGCGTAGGCCTATAAATATTTTGATAAATATAAAACAAGAAAATACAAACACAAATTACACAGGTGTTCTCAGTCTCTAACTAAAAGAAGCTTTTTGATAGCTATGTTTTAGCTTGGAATATTGGAAAATCAATGAAGCCGTTTACAGAAGCATCATTTGTAAAATCGTGCATACAGGACGTTACTAAAATACTGTGTCCAGAACAAAGTCAATGTTTAAGAAAATTAAATTGTTTCCAATTACAGTTCAGAGAAGGAATTTCAAGATTGTAAATGCAATTGAATCTGAAGTCGAAACCACAATTAACCAGTTTGTAGCTTACTCACTTGCATTGGACGAAAGCATAGATAGAAATGACAAAGCTCACCTAGCCATTTTCATCCGAGGAGTTAATGAACATTTTACTGTGTCTGAATGTCTTCTACATGTAATTACAAAATACAATTGGAGGAGATCTCTCCCAGTCACTGAAAGGCACCATAGAACAGAAGAAGTTGAATTTGCAATGGCTTGTGTCAATAGCAACAGACGGGGCTCCAGCTTCATAGTATGTCAAAATAATATACCAACGTATGATATTTCTTATTCTTTTGATGTTATTATTTGTAAACATAAGCAGACCGTTGCGCGATCCCCCACTGATCGCTCCCATCTGTTGAGGTACGAGTCTCTCCCCCTTTTCTAGCCTTACAGCACACTGTGTTCGGCGGGCAGCATCGAGAGCACGAATTAAGATACATTTTTTGGAGACCTCTGGTGTAGAACAATAAGAAGTCATCAGGAAACATCCAGAAAAATCGAAACAGCATTCACAATTTTATGTCCTTCCTGTCAAATTACTGAAAATGGACTTAACTCGTTTTGGGAGAAAGCTCTTCAACTACTTCGGACTAGCAGGGTTCTACTGTAGCTACTCGTAAGGGTGAAGCGAATTATAAAAATCAATCTTAAATCATTAACTTTTCTATTATCAATTTTTTTCATTCGAAGAGTTGGGCCGAATAACGGTCTATGTTACAACTTTCAAAATCGAGTTTTTAATGGAATAATGCTCTGTATACTGGGTGTTCATTTCAAAATGTGTCATGACATCACTGTTGTTGGGTAACCGATTTGAAGCGAGTTTCAGCTTATATGTTAGAGAAGTTGCCTATTATTTAAGGCGTTCTTCAATCTGAACTTGAGAACGTGTACGGTATAACTTGAACGTCGTAGCAACAGATGGCGGTCTGTACGGTCTGTGTGCTACCATAACCTCTTTCGAACTGTGTTTTGCGCCGGCAAGTCTTATGCAGGGTATTTGTTATCATCGGTTGCGTACGGTAACATTCCACAACACAAATCAAATGCTCCGTGTCCATGTTGACCGTCAACAAATACGTAAGTAATCGTCTTAACCCTCTCCCCATATCCCGACAGTACATATTTCCAAACAGTTCACATTCCTGCCACTACCGGCGTTACCGTACGTATCGGTACGTACTCTTCAGAATGAACGCCGTACTTACCAGGCAGCTTCTCTGCCTCTTAGGTTATACACCTCTGCGGAAGTGTAGGAAGATTGAATTCTCTAGGCTCATCGGCTAGCCACATGACGGCATACAGCGAGCCATGACACATTTTGAACTGAACACCCAGTAGTCTTACACAGCTGTAACAAAAATTGTTTTTCAATATCTGTATCAGAGGCGCTTCTACACGAGTTACAACCATGAATTTCTTGGTTGGAACAACGGTCTATGCCACTAGTCACTTCTAGCGTATCCAGTTGTTTACATCGTATCGGGAGTTTTTGTACGGGAGTTCGTTCTCTTTGCGAATACTGGGTACTTGAACTCTGTGTATCAGGTTTCGGTTGATCTATTACGTAAAATGGAAGACTGCAAGACAGTGACGATAGATAGATACGGTAGATAGTGACCGGCTAAATAAATCTAGGATCCAGACAAATTAATATTAATAAATGGAAAGATGTGTCACGAAAGTCGCTGAGAGATAGCGGTCTTGAGTATACGACAAGGAAGACGAAGTCGCAAGTTAGTGCGAAAGATACCCCAAGTAATGTAAGTTCCTGTCTGTTATTTTTAAGTATTTTATTAGTTGCATTCTAATTTACACTTTACCTAGTGTTAATTGGCCTATGTTGTGTTTTTTCACTACAGTTTATCTTATAATTGTATAATGGTATTTCGTTTCAGGAACAGATTTGTGGAAATTCTTGTAAGGAGATGTTGATGTCAGAAAAAAGTTGTTTAAAATGTGTTACTCTCTTACAGTCAGCATATAAAAACTGTGATTATTATTTTCTTCATTATTAATAAAATTTATACTTGACAGATAAGCCACCTGTTGGGATGGATACTGAATATTCGGAACAGGAGTTCAAATTCCATCCCCCAACAATTACTCAACTGGTAATATTTAATTTTCTTTATTCGTTTGTTATTGTTACAACTTTAATTAATTTTGTGCGAGATCGTGCGTATTTGCTTGTTTTCCGCTCAGAACCAATACGCGGTAAGTGTGAAATACCACATTCAGTATTCCCAACGTAACAGACATAACAATTTCCCTCTTCTTACCGCTTAAGCGCGACATTCATTTTACTGCTTTAGGCTTTTAACATATCATTTTTAGAGACGTTTAACATAGTAATAATTATAAATTGGAAACTTACCACTGCAATTTCACCTAAATTGCAATGTTAATTATTGTTTTTAAATATTTGCAAAAATTAAGTAAAGTCTACTACTTCACGAAACTTATTGCATTCCTGATACAAGTAACATTAAGGAAGCCATGAAAAAATCAACAAGATTCCAGTTGCCGATGTTATTACTGCAATATGTTATATAAATACTATTGTTAAAATATTAAAATGAAAAATAAATCATTACATAACCTTACCGTTTGTTTTAAGTTCGCATTTATAGACTGGGGGAAAAAAAGACAGACGTATATCATGGCCTGCTGGAGTATAGTAAACACAGAAAACATTTTATAGCAACAATGTTGAAGAAAGATATTTTGGTGTTCTGAAGTTGCCGTCATTAAACTGAAACCAAGATGGAGATTTCATTGCAACTAATTAGAAATTCGTCTTTCAGGTATGTAATAAACGATCTTCGCACAAAATAATGTACGATACACGAGCGGTATGTTTGTTTTCATGTTCTCGGAAATTAAAAATGCTCAACTACGTTTCGCTTTTTCAATCTTTTCCTCGAACATGAAAACGTCAACAAACCGCTCTTGTAACATATATATTACTATTATTGTCTGCATTCCCCAGTAGCATTTCTGTGGAGTTAAAAATGTTACAAACTTCTATGATGTGTAATATGACTTTAAATAACATACATTCGTATACTTCGCTTAGTGTACAAAACATATTGATGGAATAACGGTCTATGTTGCCCGTCCAATAGTAAATTTATGAGCGGATTTACGATGTAACTTGTTTGTTCCTCTTGCACAATTAGCAGATTGTAACATAGACCGTTATTCGGCTCAACGCTTCATTTAAGTCTTTCCTTCTGATTATTTCCCTCATATTTATTTTTTAACTCACTTGCTTCTGTACCCATTTTTTACTATATTCTCTTCATTAATGTCGCTATTACTCATTCAGGTGGTTAATTAAATTACCTTTATTTACTTCTCTTCTTTCTTTTTCTAGTTATTCACATTTTTGTCTCACTTTATCAGAGCATTGTGTCGCAGTTTGAGCTTAAGGGCAAAAATGCTCTGGGTGAGTTTTCCACAAGGTCTGTTATATCCATTCCCCTACAAATGTAGAGTTGTTTCAATCTAAATTGCCCATTTCTGAACAGCAACGCAGTTTAAAGTATTTAATATCCATTTTGACGAAAAATATAATAAAAAAGAACCAGAAAATTATATGAATATGAGAATATTTTATTTAAAGTGAGACAAAGTAAACTGTCACAACGTGAGATTTTTCTTTATTAGTTTAAAGAATATGAAGGAAGAAGTAATTTCTACAACCACCTCTGCGAAACATTGCTACTTGGAAAGTAAGAAGTTAAAGAAATGAAGGAAATATTTCGTCGACTGCAGAAAATGTAGAAAATTGGGAAATATTATTGTCATTTATCTCAAGAAAAAGTGAGAATGGTTATAAATATAATTTCATATACACAAACGCGTGAATGGTAGTTGTAGTAACGTAAGGGTTAAGGTGCGACAGTATTGCTGTTCGGTGTCTTGAATAGCGAAATGGAGGACCGATGTGACATCACAGAAGACTCACTCTGAGAGCCAATCATCAGGTCGAAAATCTCAACGACTATTACACTTTTACTAGGTCATAATACAAAAAAAAAACTGTACGGAATGACGTCTTTCAAACAATCATGGCTGCGTATACTACACCTATCACCTCCCTAGCATTTATTTGTTTTTATCACCTCCCTAGCATTTGTTTCTTTGTTTCCTAACACTGTACTTTCAATAATTGAAGACATTATTACAAAACCAACCCTTGTCAAAATTATTATTTTCCAGGAAAACAATAAAAATAAATAGAACAACACATGTCAGCTGTTTCTGTACAACTTGTGTTTATCCTTGTGGTTATTGCAACTGACATGTGTCATTTTTGGAGTCTATGAACATTTGAAATACAACACAGACGTTTGAGATGGGCAGGGCATGTAGCACGTATGGGCGAATCCAGAAATGCATATAGAGTGTTAGTTGGGAGACCGGAGGGAAAAAGACCTTTAGGGAGGCCGAGATGTAGATGGGAAGATAATATTAAAATGGATTTGAGGGAGGTGGGATATGATGATAGAGACTGGATTAATCTTGCACAGGATAGGGACAGCTGGCGGGCTTATGTGAGGGCGGCAATGAACCTTCGGGTTCCTTAAAAGCCATTTGTAAGTGTAAACATTTGAAATAGTAGCAAATGTGTCCTTAACTCAATTTCATTAAAAATGACTGGGGCTGTTTTTGTAATAATGTCTTCAATTGTACCTTTTATAATGATTCATGTTAATTTGATCATCCTTAAATAAAATTTTCAATCTTTTATCTTGTTTATATTATTTAGGTTATGTTATAGCTTCTGTCCTTGGGCAGAACACTATGAATGAATGAATACCTTCCAAAATAACTTTGTCCTCAGCAATAACATTTATCTTACTACTAAAATGAAAAGTCATATTTTTCCTTCAAGAAATATCAACATAAACGGTTTTAAGTAAAATCAAATTGTAACGTAAAACAAGATTATCTAATATTAGAAAATTCTATCCTAATACTTGACAAGATGTGAAGCCGATAGTATTGTAAAATGAATTGAGCAATGGAGATCAAACTTCTTTAAATTTAGTTGTATGCTGTAAACAAAAACTTCTCTTAAGTATATAAAATAAGTCCAAACTTTAATTGGAATTAGTGACAGGAATATAAGTCGATCTTTTATATAGGGAGAGTGACATAATGGGTCAAAAATTATGTTATAAAACGTATTTATTTCTTTACGGAATATCCTTTCCTCTGTCTTGTGGTGAAAAAATTTATTTGATATCTCCAAATGTCCAAGATATCAGTCAAACGTTTCCCATTGTTACTTCACAGTTCCCTTCAATTTAATTTTTGTTGCTCTTTTTTTCCAAAACTTTAAAATTAAAATTTGTTTTTCTCTGGACTGAAAACTTTTTGAGATATTTTGACGAAAAATTTGCGTGTTTCTAAGTTTCTCATTTCTTCACAACAAAATAAAACGTAACGTAATATTTTATGCATGCATAATTTTTGTTTCTTTTTAGTATATATTGAGGGCGGCGGTGGTACGATCATCCACTCCTCCTCTTTATCTTTCTTATATTGGCTGCTTTCGCCAGGTGGACGGCACATTGGAAGGATTGGATGTGCGCAGTGGAAGACTTTTAGAAATGAATAGTGTGAATTTGTAAAACAAATATAATTAACAATAATAAGTAACAATGTACATAAATGGAAAATGAAATAACAATATGAAATAGGTGAGTGAAAATAGGACAAACTAATCTGAAATGATATCCCCAGGATATGTAAATCATGTAAGTATCACAAGGCTGAGGCCAACACACTTATAAGTGATTAAACCATCAAATGTGGCCGTCTCTCGACAATCAGTGACTAAGCTATTAACCATATGTTCATGAACCACTCTCTCTCTCTCTCTCTCTCTCTCTATATATATATATATATATATATATATATATATATATATAACTATCTGAGTATGAATCTGAACACAACAGCCAGCCAGCACATTAACTTAATACATGATCCATTCGACCATAGATACCACTCAGTCTAACTAACCAAACTATAAATACACGTACACTCAATAAGAGAGAAACTCTACCCAGCATAAGGCATTACATGACTAATCACTATACATTACCCATTGCACATATTGCTCACATAAACAGTGCAAATTGCACTAACACAAATCTCTGCACTTTACAAAATGAACACCCAACGGAGAGAGAGAGAGAGAGAGATTGAGACAGATACACGTAATAAGTAACGGACGATAATTCCAATCTCAAGGATCGTTTAAATAGCAACAAAACTCGACGCATATGATAACAAAATAGCGGTGAAGGAAACCAATAATCAAATGGAGCAGGGAAAACACTAAAACAATATGTGAGACCGTAACCGCTGCTCTATCACTCTAATCGTCTCGGAACATGAACTCACGTTACAAATCATATCTCATTACATAATTCCCAATAAAATTCACCTCAAACATATATATATATATATATATATATATATATATATATATATATATCACAAATATGTAACTCGATGCAAATACTAAAACTTGCCCCCAAGACGTAGCACTAGCAAGCGATGTTTCAAACTACGATACACTAAAATCCCAAACACACACGACGCAATATAACTACTCCACTGATCTATCTCCAACACGTATAAAGCCCGAGTCACGTTATCTATATCTGCCGCGTACCAAAATGCTAAGTCTTATTAAATGTTTCTGCCGCGTACGAGAGCTTGAATCTGAGCCAACTGTTTCCGTGGATCTCCCGCGTACGAGAGACTAAGACTTGTTAAGTGTATCTGCCGCGTACCGGAACCCGAGTGACGTTCCGTGTATCTCCCTTAAAACAGGTAAACTCTCTCCCCCTCTATCCTCGTGAGACTTAATCAACCGGCCAATAGGGTTATTTGGAAAGAACAAATGAAGGAATTGATAGCGCTATCTATACTGTGACGTCTGAGAGCGCTCTGACGGATGAAGTGACGTACTAGGTGAACGGCCGTGGTAGTGGGCACGGCTCATATAATACAACTTAGCACAAAATAGCAACCATATTAAAATATATAATATAGATTCACATTTATAGCAATATTTATGATTCATTTAATCATTTCGTATCTTATAAAATAATCAACGCAATTGAACGAATCCTTCTCTATTCTCATAGTACTTGCAATATTACAATTTACATGTTTTTTTTTTCAAATATTGTCATTTAGTCTTATAATAATTTGTAAAAATATGCATATTTAATAAGTTTACATATTTAAATATCAGCTTATGACTAGAATATTTCCTAACAAAAAAATCACTGCATATTTGTGCAAATAACCTTTCCATATGGTAGTTACTTGTGATATACCCATTTGACAAGTAGTAATCATGTACTGTACATATAACATTTTAACATAATTTGACATTGTTATTTTGATTAGATATGCATAATTAAAATTTGATTGTAATTGATACGCTTAAGTGTTTTCACTATATTTACTTTGATATTCATTAACTATACTTTGATATGAATCGTCTTCACAATGTTATTGCAATATTTTGTTTTTCATATGATATCTCTAATCAATGTCTGAAGATGCCATATTGCATGACGAAAACGTTAAAAGTTTTAATAAATAAAATGTAAATTTATAACTGTTTAAGTTACATTAAAATGAGTCATATGATTGAATAACACTTTCCTTTTGATTTAGTACTTTACTTATTGGAATTTTGCAAAAATGAACTCAAAATCTGTAATTTATTATTTATATATTTTTAAGAAATATTTATTTATTCATTCATACTGATGGAAATGTTGTTAGCCAAATGGTAGACTATCTTTGCGAGATGATTGCCAGGATTCGAGTATGTAATCATCTCTCATTCTCCTCACTTTTGAAGAAAACCCCGAAAAGTTATTGAATTAGAATTCAGCGTTTCTCAAACTTTTTTGAAGTGGGGAGCACTCTTTTAAATCAGAAGAGTTCCGCGGACCACCTTACTCTTGTGCCCTTCATTTTTGTAGCATATTCTAATACTAGTATATTTATATTTTAAAATAGAATTAATTAATTAATTATAATAATTTTGTAATTATATTTTTTGTAGCCAATCAGAAGTAACTTATAACAAATTCTGTGCATTATTGATTCATCGGTTGCCTGTTAGCAGTTAGTTGTTTAATATCCTTCTTATGTGGTACACGCTAGTAGTTGTCCATGTCTCTGTTAAATAGTGTCCATTATAAATAATGGAAAACTGGCTTTGATCCGGATCTTTGAAAAGAAAGGAACATAATGATACGCTTCATTTAGGCAGTGCTAATAGTTCAGAAGCTATGAGTAAGAAATATATTAATTACAATGTCATTAAAGAAATATCTACTCCTAGTGGTAGTTATTCAGATAAAAAATACTTTCGTAAATATAACAAGAGTTTTTTGGAACTTGGATTTACTTGGTGTGGCAATGAGAGTGAACCAAAACCTCGGTGCGTTGTTTGTTACGAAGTGCTTTCAAACGAGTGTATGAAACCCGCGAAATTGAAACGGCACTTAGAGACGAAACACGCAAGTTTAAAAGTAAACCTATGGGATTTTAAAATAGGAGGAGTATAAAATTTCTTATATCGTCATCTGGAAAAAAATTAATGCAGAAACAGGCCCGATTTTCAACAAGTAAAGATGCAATTTGGCACGTTCTATTATTGGTGTAAGACGTACAGTACGAGCCCATTTCAATGTGCAGACTGGGTATCGGCAAAACTATTAAGAAAGTCATCAATACGTGAAAATTTTCGGTACTTTGGTCCTCTGTTATGAATTCGGGTGGTCTCTGGCTGGGTTGCAGGCTCAGCACCAGATGTGCAGGGAAAACATGGCGAGAAACGCCACGTTCATAGTGCTTTAAATCAATCTTTTGTTGTTGAAAGTAGAACGGGAAGTGGGTGGACGGGTAGGGTAAGAAATTTCATAAAATATTAATACTGGGACAAAAAGTGAAAGAAGATTGCCGTGTGTCATTTCTAAACTCCGAGATTTTCAGCTATAGTGTGATACGCAATTTAGAGCTGGGGACGGAGCGAGTAGAACTGTTGAGTTACTCGGTTCTATCGGTTTATGTGCTTGGCAGCGGAGCACCGAAGTCACTCGGTTAACCGTAGCCGTTACCGGTCAGTTCAAACGTTCAAACAGAGTTCACGTGTTTTACTTAATTCTAGCAGACAACAACGTAGGTACTGTTGTATTTAAATATTTTCTGCTGCAGGACAAATTATTTCCTTATCCCCAAGGCGGGCTGAAAAGCCTCTAGTATTGAAGAGGAGTTCATCCTATTATATGACCTGTCAAGTGAACCTAGTGAACACTAATAGTCTGAATATATTACTGCACATAGTAATAATAATAATAATAATAATAATAATAATAATAGTAATAATAATAATCATCATCATCATATTAGAGTGTTTGATTAATATTAAAATATTTAAAAAAAAGAAGTGCATTATATTTTTTTTCTATTTGTGTTTATTGGATTCGTGTTACCTCATCAGTCATCATTTTATTTGTATTTATTTGTACGAATTATGTTACCTAATTACTTTAATTTATCAATAATATTACTCTTCACCAAAGAGAACATGGTTGTATTGAAGGCTAGTAATGTTATAATATAAATAAACATTATGTTCTTCAGTTTAAGATTCCACGTTTTATTGATTATTTTATCCACTTTCCGTAATAGTAAATAATTCTGTGTGTTATTTTTAAGTGTTTTAGGCAGCGCTTCATGGAGCCCGTTTCTTTCTATCTTCTTTTTTACTTAGCTGCAGCGTTTAACGTTTACCTCACATGTTAATTTATTAGCTGTTAGTATTATAAATTATTTTATCAATTTTATTTCGTCTGTCATATATAACAACACTAAAAGTTAAATAAGCCTTTCGTATAAAATAACTCCTCAAATAGTTGTAATCACGCAAATAAAATTTGCAACCGCCATTTTGCAATAAAGAGAAGCACTTTTTTCTCGTCAATTGGCAAACCGAAAGAGCTTTACTACAACGCTTTTAAAACACGCTTGGTTTCACTTTCAAAGTACGTTCTAAAATCGACTCAATCTCTCTAAATTTTAAATCTGCCGCCACAAATGTGTACTCTGTACTGTACTAGGGTCAACCGAGTAATGACGTCACAGTAACTGCTCCGAACCGAACCGCTCCGTCCCCAGCCCTAACGCAATTCGTTTGAATTTAATTTTTTTTTCTTCTGTCTTTTTTGAAGGACCACAATAATAGAACTCGAGGGCCACAGGTGGTCCGCGGACCATAGTTTGAGAAACGTAGAATTAGATAATCATTCCTTACGGGTTTCATACTGATACCAGAGCGCAGCATCGACTCGCGGGTTCTATTATTATTCCCAGATAATGCCAGTGGCACAATTTATGTTTATTTAAACGCTGCGATTCTTCCACACTATTTACACTGTTCCATTAGCAAATATGTAAATAAACGCCCTTTATATAACTCTACAGTGATGTGTTTTGTGCCTTCTGACGCCATAGAATGTCTTTTACAGCTGAGGAGTTCCCATTTCTTTTTTCCCTTCCCTTTAATTTATCATAGAGCTTGGGTACTGTACGTTCCTATTAAGTCAGTCGTATTTTATTGTGGTGTGTGAAATGAATGTGGTGTTAACTGTAAGATGAAAGATCCACTTCAAGTAGATATAACCATCTTTTAACAAATGGAACAAGCCAATATAATTCATTGTGTGAGTTATCATCTTTCCCCTGCATATCATTTTGTAGGAAACGAATGTGCTCTTAGAGCCAAATGTTACCTAAAGAGGAGTTTGTGGGTCCCAGTGAGCTCTTTACGTTGCAAGCAAACATCTATCAACTAGACGGCGGCGGAATAATTGGATTGATATCTATATCAAAGCCGCGACCCCATCCCTGTGGTTGGAGAACTCTCCCAGTCTCGAAGAAACAAACAGAAGCAGTAGTGCAATACCAGCATCTATCAAATGCCATTAGCTTTATGCTTAAAGCAGGCCTGCACAAGATTTGCGCTCTCCGAGCCGGCTCACAGCTCATGAGCGGAATGCAGATATTAGCTGCGCTCTGTTATGAGGGTGGACTGGAAGAAGGGGTGATCTCGTACAAAATATACACAAAAGATAGTACTAACGAGTACTTATGAAATAAATTCCCGTTCAGTGTTTGCAAAACTATCTTGGATTATTATTAATTAATAAAGAAATATTTATTTTACGGAAATAATAGAAATTCTATAGCTACTTAAATGTACAATATCATTTTGTTATATTTTTATTTATCAGTACATCAAAACGAGGTTTTATGCTGTTGGCAGCTGAAAGGAACAGTAGCCTACCGATCGTAATGAAACATCAGTTACAGATGTTAGATGTCTGTCTTTATTAAAGTTCATAACAGAAAACAGTTGCTCACAAATGTAAATGTTGAACCAAACATAGCAATCATTTTCACAGCCAGCCTGTGTAGTCGTGGATATTATTGCTAATGTTTAGTCTTGTAAAACTCAACCAGGCTAGTAGTATTATTCAAACGATCTTTAGCCCTTAGGTCACATTGAAGGTCAATAAGTTCGAGCTGTAAATCGTTAAACGTTAAATGTTATGTTCAGTCATTTAGATTCCTCCATACTGTACTGTAGCAGTAGGTAAGCAACGTGAAACAGTTACTGAGAATAGGCCTACACACTGCACTCCACTAGATAGCCGAGTGGTCGTTTCCCTCTCCTCTACCTATAGCAAGTCTGTCATTCTGACGTATCTTCCTCCCCGTTTCGGCGAGCGGTAAACACAGCTCTCCCGCTCCGAAAGAGCGCGCGCTCGTTGAGCGCTGTTTGTGCAGGCCTGGCTTAAAGTGTATCGGTTCATGCAGTTGGTACTTATGGCGAAGTGCATCTACCTCGGTTAAAAACGCAGCAATCATAGGTTACGTAACAGTAACCGTGGTTAAAATGTAATTTCTGTGCACTATTCGTAATACTTAAACATGGTTAGCTGACTCCTCATTTAACCAGCGTAAATTCTACGATGGCACACTGTTTCTATAAAATGACTAAAGGAAAGCATCCATGTCTCTGCAAAGATATTAGTCAACGTCTAAAAACGACTGCGCTTACTCCGCTCTACATCGAAATGAACGTGACCCATATTTTCTCGTTGCATTTGTTTGCCTTTGGGCGCCATTATGTTTGCGAGTTGCTTTTCTTTATTTTTCAGAGCTGTTAGGTTAAAATCGTACAAAATGGAAAAATAAATGTAGAAATGATTGTATCCCAACTGAGTTTGAAGTATTGATAGATTTAATTACCATATTTAAATATATTATAACGAGTATATGAAAAAGATGGAATATCCATAAAGGAAAAGATTGAAGAAGATTAGTAAGAATGTGTGTGTCATAAATTGACAGAGGGGTTTCTAAGGTTCTTGAAGCAGATATCTTGAAAAATATTGTACAAAAAAATGGGGTAAAAATTTACATATTCAGAAAGGAATTCATACATTTACAAAATACTATCATTTTTGAAAACATTTCCATCAGATTATTTATAAGAGAATCAGGAATAAGATCATTGTTCTACTCCCAACAGTTTTAGAGAAAAGATACAGTAAATACCAATAACTTAACAAGTGTTAAGATAGGATGTTCCCGATCCCCTTTGATATTTAAAAAGGAAATAAGAAGTATCATCACTCTTAATTTATAAGATTTTCAAAGCTACTTTCAGTATAATTTCAATCATTACATGAAAAATGATGAAATTATACTGAAAGTGGTTTGAAAATCAAGGGCATTTAAAGTGAGTATTACACTTTTACTAAACTTGTATAGATCTATTGAGTAATATTATACATACAGATGTTATATTATCATAATTTTCTCTAAAATCCAATGCACGGGTCTTCTGACCGTACGTGCTTTGTGCCTAAAACAAGTCCTACTTTGTAGGTTTCACACCCCTCACCTATAGTTACACTTTTACTACGTCATACTACTTTTGACAAATAAAACGTTACGGAAGGAGTTCTTTAACCAATCATGACTGTTTATCCTACAATATTATAATTTCCCTAGCATTTGTTTATTTGTATCACTTCCGTGGCATTTGTTTCTTTGTTTACCAACATTTCAAACTGAAAATTCTATACGGTACTATAAAACATGCTTTGCGATCGTGATTTGTTTCCCGTATAGGTAGTAAACTGAAAATGGCGGCTCCGTTCAAACGTTTTGGTGAAGCTAACATTAGTGAAATAGAATTTTATCGGGTCAATTAATATTTTATTGTATTATAGTTATTTATTTCTTCTAATATTTATATACTTTCTTTTAATCGTGTAATAGCCAATTAAATCCCATTCGAGTTTTGATTTTCTCTAGATAAATCAAAACTTCTAGTGAGATTAATGTTGATAATATATTTATGCTCGACCATGCCGAAACGTAGTAATTATACACCTGGTAGTAGACCTTTAATGCATGTCATTAAAGTACACCTAATCATTAAAGGCCAGGTCTTTCAGCCAATGACGACTCAGGTTACAACTGTTCAGCCAATGACAGGTCAGCTTTCTACCGTTATAAAACCGCAAGTATCGATTATTCTCGGATATGCAATCGAAAGAGAATTAGCGAAAAGTCACGGAGGCTGGAAATCCAATACTGTCGCAGAAGGTTATGTTCTGTTACTATAATAATTAGCGTTAATTGTAAATAATATTCAAATAAATTCAATTTGTCATCTCGTTTTTCAATGTCTAATTTAATTTCAATGTTATCTCTGTAGGTTCTTATGGCCAAGCAAGGTCAATGTGGATATCTGTTCCTCGGAAAAAATCAATACTTTCCCGTCTGCGCACATCTACGGAACATTGCTGAAGGTCAGATACAATTAAAATTAATAATATCAAGTTAGAAATATGGTCGAGCATAAAAAGTCGTATGAAACTCGCCTATAATGGTAATTAAGAAGCTCGTATGAAAATTATGAAACTCGCTTGCGCTCGTTTCATAAATATCCATACTCACTTCTTAATTACCTTCATTATAGGCTTCGTTGCACAATGTACTATTTTTTTCTTCTTTCTCGTGAAAAAAAAATTTATAAAGGCACATAGCGGATTTTGAAGGAGCAGGGGCGATGTGAAGTATCTTTAACAACTTCATGGTAATGGTAAGTATATTTTTTTGTTTATCATAACAGTGTTTTCCACTTTGTATAACGAGAAATTAAAAACAAAACCAATACTCAAATGGAAAATAAGCTACTTTGGGATATTGACCGTGTGAATTATACCAAGTAAATCCAACAATTGCTCTATCATAATTCCTGTGTTTCTATGCATTCAATTATAATCTATATGGCTGTTTGTTATGCCTCTTGTTTGGACATAATAGTCATTATGTCGTACCTGGTAATGAATATCAGTAGTTGCTAGTGTAACACTAAATCCAATTACACACATCAGTTATAGACTGCTCAGTGTAATGTAACAACAAGATAACAGTTTTGTGTATTCTATTCTATAATTAATTTTAATGACACTATAATGGAATTTATGAGCAAATAAGTTTGAAGTGTAATGAGCAGGGAAAGGATTTATATGTAAATACATATTTACTTATAAAGCTAATATAATTTATATTTTGCATTATCTTTATGTTTCACAATGTGTAGGGTTGAAAAATCCTACTTTTATTTTCCATATTTTTCCATATTTTAGAGTTTAGTACATATTTTCGTTAATTTCCATATATTTTCCATATTTCATATAAAACAGTCCATATTATATTAGGTTTAACAATAAAACAAAACAAAATTCCATTAACTTTTAAAAATACATTTCAACAATAGAGATTTAAACACATGTTCAGTAATCCCTTTAACATCAGAGTTATTTGAAAATTAGCAGTCCTATCAACAATGGGAAAGTAAGTTACAAAACTGTATTAATTTAATTTAAAATTTTTAACAGACTTCAGTTGTGCAGCTCAACAGTTAAATGCCAGTCAGAGTACACATAGGTTCAGTTTTGTAAATCATACTATAAAGACGGTAAATATGCCAAAAGTACGTCATTCAGTCAATTTAAAATCAAAACTAACAAGTTACATTTCAGAATTTAAAGAAGATGGTTTATCAACTGACAATAAAATATTATTTTGTAATTTGTGTCAGTGTGCAGTATCATCTACACAAAAGTTCCTGGTGCAACAACACATTACAACTAGTAAACATCAGGCCAACAAACAACTAAATTCCAAGCAGAGACAATTGTTTTTAACACAACCAACAACATCGAATGTAAGATCTGAGTTTAACATCGACCTGTGCCGTTCTCTCATCTCTGCTGATATTCCTCTCTACAAACTAAAGAATAAGGTCTTCAGGGAATTCCTTGAAAAATATACTCAACATACAATCCCGGATGAGTCAACACTTAGGAAGACGTATGCTCCATCCATCTACGATGAGACAATACAGAAGATAAGAGATGAAATTAAAGATAGTTCAATTTGGGTTTCCATTGATGAGACTCCCGACAAAGAAGGTAGACTTGTTGGTAATGTAGTTATCGGTTTGTTAAGTGAACAATATTCTGAACGAATTCTTTTACATTGTGATGTTCTAGAAAAGTGCAATAACAAAACTATAGTTAAACTGTTCAACGAAGCTATGGGTATCCTGTGGCCAAAGGGTATTATGTACGATAATGTGTTATTCTTTATTAGCGATGCTGCCCCTTATATGGTCAAAGCTGGACAAGCATTATCTGTTGTATATCCTAAATTGACTCATTTTACTTGTGTGGCGCATGCATTTCATCGTGTGGCAGAAGTGGTCAGAGACAATTTCCCTAAAGTAGATTTGTTGATTTCATCAGTGAAAAAAGTATTTCTCAAAGCTCCCAGTAGAGTTAACGTGTTGAAAGAAATGTACCCTGAAATTCCATTGCCACCAAAGCCAATTTTAACTAGATGGGGTACATGGCTAGAAGCAGTTGAATATTATGCCGAACATATAGACTCTATTAACAATGTTCTCCTTGCATTGGACTCTGAAGATGCAGTCTCAATTGATACTGCGAAAACAGTTACCTGTGACATAAGTGTGAAGAATGACTTAGCTCACATTCAGCATACATTTTCATGCATCATAAAAACGCTCAAAAGTCTCCAAAATAGGCACCTTTCACTATCTGAAAGTTTTGAAATTATAAATAGTACTGTGGAACAACTGAATCGTGGTAGAGGTAAAGTTGCAGATGCAGTAAGAGCTAAGGTGGACACTGTACTTTCAAAAAACCCTGGATATGAAGAACTACAAAAGGTTGTTGCTGTGATGAGTGGTGAATCAACAGTGAAGATTAACTTGGACTTATCCCCAGCAGACATTGTGAAATTGAATTATGTACCAGTTACTTCTTGTGACGTCGAACGCTCTTTTAGTCAGTATAAATCTATCCTCAGAGACAATAGAAGAAGATTCACTTTTCAGCACTTGAAAGAAATGTTTGTAACCTATTGTTATGGTAACAGACAATAAAAATTGTGTTTTGTTGAAACTACATTGGAAGATAAGGTACGTCCATTATATTTTTTGTTTAGTTTGATTAAAATGTACCAATATTTAACGTACATAGTCATTTTTTTATAATTTTAAGTCCATATTTAATTCCATATTTTGGTAAAAATCCATATTTAATTCCATATTTTGGTAAAAATAACTACATATATATTTACATATTTCATATATTTTTAGTCCATATAAATCCGTTCCCTGGTAATGAGGCATTGCTGACGCTGATATTTGATCTTGGAAAACGCTCTGATAAACATTTCGCGATGAAATGTACAAACCCTGCATGGTAGTATCATCTCGTACGTGTCATTTTTAGAGCAAGGTACACAATTTAAATATTATATAAGTTAAGTGTATTTAGAACATTAATATCTCAATATATTTTAGTCCTGGCAAAGTGAAAATCTGGTAGTAATTTCTTTAATGCATGTTAGTTCGTGGGAACTTTCACTTAAGGGGAGATGATGGTAATTTTTAAAACGTTTTTCCTATTTGGTGTAAAATATTAATTTTTTGTATGTAGAGAGCTCACGGCTGTAGCAACTCAACAAAATATAAATATTTTGAATAAATGATTTGGGAGCCAGATTTTAAAAGAAATGTACCCAATGCAGGATTTTACTAAACTCGATATATCTAAGCCATTTTTAAAGATAAATTCAAACAATATGTTACAATTTATTTGGTAAAGAACACTCTACAAACTGTCTGTAACAGAATTTTGATATTAGTTCCTACATTTGTAAAATAAACAATTAAAATGTAATAACATTTTTTTTTTATTTTCTTTCTTGCAACAGAGAGACTTATTTTTAAAATGAAATCAATTAGGGAAATTCCGTTACAGAGAAAAGTTTCCTAGTAGTCTAGAGAATGTGTATTCTAAATTTCATTCATATATCTTTAATAGTTCAAAAATTATATCGATTTTTGTCTGGCTATGTAGCAAAAAAAATAAAGCTCCAGAAACAGCAATCAAAGGGGGTGTGATTTAATAATCAGAGCGCAGGAACTTTAAAAATGGCGTCTCAACATCCAAATACCCACAAAATATTATACAATGTATTCTACACTTATCACAGAGTATTTTAAGGAAAAAAAAATTGTTTTTTGAAAATTTACTCATTTTTCACCAAAAAATACCATTCTCTTCCCGTAACACAAGACAGTTTTTTTATGCAACGATGCTTATGTTGGCTGTTTTACAATAAAATAAACAATTTGATCAATATTCAACAGTGTTCATTAAAGTTCATGAAATGCAATAAAATATACAGTCTGATTCGTTTGGGTATCGATAATATTAATTTATTATTATAAAGCTATTATGATAGTAGGACAAATTTCTTGCTGATTATATTGTGACAGCGACGTGGGATTCGAACTCACGACCAGCGTCCCGCAAGAGAGCAGATCGCGCGTGAGCCGACACGGCTCCACGCAGCACCAGGGGGCGGCGCGCGGCGGAGAGAAGAGAGGGGAAAGGGCCAACGCGACGAGAGGAGAGTGCGCGCGCAGCTGCTATTCGCGGAGTGAAGGTGGGACGGACCCTCCCGAATCTTCTAGAGAAGTCCGTCCGAAGTGGGGATAGCCAGATAATTCGAGAGGACATCCGTAGAAATTTCTCGAGACTATGATTTTGCTATAAAAGAAGAAACGCCAGCGAACTTGGGCAGTTTCAGTTTCAGTTATTCAGTCAGTGAGTAAGCCAGAGCAAGCAAGCCAGTCTTGTGTACCGGAGTTCGACTCGAGTGTGCGTCCGCAACTATGTCAGCATCCGAAGGCCAAAGTTCGACTGCAGTGGACCGCAGTTGGAGGGACCTGAGTTCAAGTACAGTGAACTGTCTCTGAAGGTCTGTGGTTCGAGATACTGTGAACTCGAGTGACTGAGCTAGAAGAACTGTGAACTGAGAACTGATAGTTCTGATTTGTAAATAGTGCTTTGTAAATATTAGTTAAGATTAACAGTTCATTGTTGTTCGTAATAGTCCAAGTAAATTGTCATTGCCGTCAGTGGAGTGCTATAACGAATACTGTGTTGAGTGAAAATCCTATTGTTGAGTTGAAATAAATTCACAATATTATGACTAAAAGATGGGAGTTTCCATATATGACAATCAACAATGCATAATCAGAAAGAACATGTGAAAATCGTAGATGATTAAAATGGCTGTTACAAATCAACAGCGGGCACACTGTGTTCTTTGGTATGCTAAATTTGAGAGTGCTAAAATAGTTCAGAGGGAATTTAAGTATAATGTGCGTAATGTACCTAAATATGATTCCATAATGTTGTAGTATCGATCATTTGTAGAAACAGGTTCTGTGCTAAAAAAAACCATGCAGGAGGTCGCAGGCGAAACCCAGTACGAGAAGAAGCTATCTCTTGGCTTGGCCTCCAAACTCCCCAGATCTAAACCCTTCTGATTTCGTCGTGTGAGATTTTGTTAAAGACATTGTCTATTCACAGAAACCAAGGAACATTGATGATTTGAGAATAAAAATTACTCAAGCTTTTCAACAAATCACCCCTCTTACGTTACAACGGTCATGGGCTGATTCGCACCACCGTTATGAGTTGTGCAGGGTGCGCAATGGGGGTCATGTTGAGCTGTGAGGAATCTCCCATCTTTCAGTGTTGTATGCACGAAGTTTCAACAAATAAAGTTCAGCAGTAAATAATGTACTGTGTTTTTATTTTATCCATATTCAAACGGATCACCCTGTAGTAAACAACACGACACTTGTACAGGAACAGCATTATATTTTTACTTCAATTTTTATTGTACCTGAGTTTTTTAATGTACTTCACTCCCACCCCCTCTACTAGTGAACTTCAACTGTTCTCACAGAACCAAGCGTATACAGTCAAAGTCGCCTTAAGGTCGTAGTAAACACAAACAGTATTGAGTTAGTGAGTATAGTACTTTCCAGAAATATGTTCGCGTTTTCCATTGACGAAAGAGCTTTCAATATTGAATCATATTTTCGCACAGGTAATGTCGTCCGTTTGCCTACGTCGCATCCCGATTTCCCTCACCCGCAACTGTTTAAAATAACTTAAACAAAAGTAATTAACTGTCACGTGATTTCCCCCCTTTCTACGATCCTGCGACATAACCACTTGGACGGACAGTAGATAGCATGTCTGAGTAATGTTATCTGTGCGGGTCGGGCAGAAGTGAAGATTGAATTTACAGTACGTAAGGTACTCTTTTTTATAATAGGTATAGAATTATTTCAACATGGGTTACTAGTACGAAGGACGAAACTGGTCATTGGAATTAGATGCAATAGTCTATAGTGCGATAATATGCACAAAAGAACTGAAGCCTGTATCTAAATGAACGGCCACCATTTTCAAAAATGTGTTTAAATATCCATATTATGATTATGTTTAAATTTAACTTCGTTCTCTATATTGTACGATAATGTACTGTACACAGTATAATATACACTGCAAAATGAATACGTTCGCATGGATAACTCAATTCGTGAGTAAAAACTCTTATTGTTAATACTGTACTGTATTTTGATTAAATAAAAACCTAATGAAAATTATCAAATTCAAAATTACGACATCTCCTAGTTTACGTAAATGGATGAACTACTTTTCTTCCACCCTATACTTAGTAAAGTGATTTGCTTCTATTTTACGCCAGAATCATCGAACTTCAGTCGTGGAAAGGGGGTACCAATCGGTGTTTCCGGCTCTGAACCATTAATCCAAAGGTATATCCAGGGTAGTATTAAAAATGTTGGTAAAAATAAAATGATGTCCCTGTATGAACACGTGTGCTTGTCGAGCTTCATTAATTATTAAAATCAGGCATGTTTCGGGGGCTGCATCTCTATCATCAGTGATAGTGAAGACTGTAATAAAAATGAACGCAGACCTCGCATCTCGCAACTATAGAAACCACTCACTATCTCTCGTGTAGTCCGGATTTTTGCGAGGTGGCTTCGCAACTCACAACTTGCAACTCGCATGCGTCAGAAAAACGACCATCCATGAGCCAAGTGTGCGGTGTCATATAATTCTAACGGTCCATTTCCCTCCATCACATTACCGGCTACGTTACCAGCTAGACTCCCATCGCCAATGTGTTCGTACTAGTGTTGTGGGATTTAATCGATTAATTGATCAATTTCTGTTGTAAGATTAATCGATCAAAAATATTTAATCAAATAATCGAGTCGATTAAAATTAATCGGTTGTAGTTGATATTAATTATTGTTTTGTTAATACAAACTCATACTAAAAATTCCGACAATATTTCTCTCTCGGAAATTGCTTACTTAAAAGCACAAGAGTACTGTTATTTTCTAACTGTAAGCCAGGTAGAGTAGGGAAAATCTTTGCACAGACACTTCGGAAAGAGACGGAAATATGAAGACAGTGACCTAGTCTACCTCTATTGAAAGTTGAAACACAATGCGAAATCCTTATTAAGTTTTATGGTTTTCCAAGAAAACTTCCACCTTGTTGTCAGCTCATCTTCCTAGCATATTAAATGCATACTTTTCTGGGATTCGTCCCCCTCATCCCTTTTAAAATAGCCATGTCTACACTGTGTGCAAGTGAGAGCGTTACTACCTTCTTCTCTTTTTAAAATCTGGTAATTCGATTAGAATAGGGGCCAGTATTCTGTTTCACCCCATTAGAATTTTTTTCTACGTCATTACTAATGAAAATCACGTGACAGTTAATTACTTAACGTCCACACCTGTGGAGTAACGGTCAGCGGGTCTGGCCGCGAAACCAGGTGGCCCGGGTTCGATTCCCGTTCGGGGCAAGTTACCTGGTTCAGGTTTTTTCCGGGGTTTTCCCTCAACCCAATTGAGCAGATGCTGGGTAACTTTCGGTGCTGGACCCCGGATTCATTTCACCGGCATTTTCACCTTCATCTCATTCAGACGCTAAATAACCTAGATGTTGATAAAGCGTCGTAAAATAACGTACTAAAATAATTACTTAACGAGGCCTTTTTATTTAAGTTATTTCAAACAGTTGTATAATATTACGTAGACGTCCAATTCCTAACAAAAATAAATGTTTTCAGAAAAGCACTAAGACAGCTCAGCCACTAGCCTTTAAAGAAGGGCGAGCAGAAGTGTGTGGGGGAAACCGGGATGCGACGTAGGCAAACGGCCGATAGCAACTTTGCGAAAATATGATTCAATATTGAAAGCTCTTTCATCACTGGAAGACGCAAACATATTTCTGAAACGTACTATACTTATTACTTCAGTATTGTATACTATGACCGTAAGGCGACTTTGACTGTATATGCGGCCTTGGTTCTGTTTGGAGAACGATTGAAAATTTACCAGTAGAGGGGGGGTGGGAGTGAAGTATATTCAAAACTCAGATACAATAAAAATTGAAGTAAAAATAAAATGATGTCCCTGTATATGGTAGTTACTGATCAATGCAGTTTAACCAACTGTATATATGTTCTACATTTTAATACACATAATCTGTTTATAACGCACCGTGATCTCTTCCAAATCTTTTCGACCATGTACTCGTATACAAAATAATATCAATCGTTTCAAAGCAAACAGTTATAATCTAATATTATATTTAACCAAATAGTTGCATAACATTTCACGTATCACAGTTTCAGACATTGAATCGATTTACTCAATGATATCAATGCTGGAATGTTTTGTATGTAATTTTAAAGGAAATGATTGATTTGGTTGTTTTTGTATAGGTCGCCAATGGATACAAACCATTGCAATAAAATTATCTTTTACGCTTTTGCGATTACGATGATATGACGACGACGATGATGATGATGAAAATAATAATAATAATAATAATAATAATAATAATAATAATAATAATAATAATAATAATAATAATAATAATAATTTTTTATTTTATTTTATTTTAATGGGCTATTTTACGACGCTGTATCAACATCTAGGTTATTTAGCGTCTGAATGAAATTAAGGTGATAATGCCGGTGAAACGAGTCTGGGGTCCAGCACCGAAAGTTACCCAGCATTTGCTCGTATTGGATTGAGGGAAAACCCCGGAAAAAACCTCAACTAGGTAACTTGCCCCGACCGGGATTCGAACCCGGGCCACCTGGTTTTGCGGCCAGACGCGCTGACCGTTACTCCATAATAATAATAATAATAATAATAATAATAATAATAATAATAATAATAATAATAAAGCAATAATATTAATAATAATTTACTTACTTACAAATGACTTTTAGAGAACCCGGAGGTTCATTGCCGCCCTCACATAAGCCCGCCATCGGCCCCCTATACTGAGCAAGATTAATCCAGTCTCTACCATCATATTCTACCTCCCTCAAATCTATTTTAATATTATCCTCCCATCTACGTCTCGGCCTCACCAAAGGTATTTTTCCCTCCGGCCTCCCAACTAAAACTCTATACGCATTTTTGGATTCGCCATACGTGCTACATGCCCTGCCCATCTCAAACGTCTGGATTTAATGTTCCTAATTAGGTCACGTGAAGAATACAATGCATGCAGGAGTTGCGTGCGAATTTTAAATTAAATTCGCAGTAAAAAGGCTATGATAATAAATTCATCTGGTGATAAGGGAACAGAAAAAAGGAGGAAGAAAAAGAAATATATATTTTTTTTACAAAACTGCCGCAGAGAAAAGGACTTTAATTGAAAGGATTCTGAATTGAAAAAAGTGAAATTTTAGTTTATTTTTGGAACTAGATAATGTCCGACAGTCTCTGACATGCTGTGGTAGAGAGTTCCAAAGATGAGCTGCAGACAGAGTGAAAGATGAAGCGTAGGATAATCTGATTAATACATTAATTTAATGAACGGAGAGGCATTTTCTTTAGATACAATGGACATGGATTAGAAGATGTAGATGTATGCGTGGACGCAGGATTTCGCACTTTATTTAGTACAATGGATTAATGCTCATCGATTTACGTGCAAACAGTTGGCGACATTGACTAAACAAAAGAACGACCATGCGATAAATTGATAGTGATAATTTATTCTGAATTTAATGTATTTAATATTGAACAAATTTATAAGTATACGCTGTTAAAATTTTATCATAAAAATCGTAATAAGTTAGTATTACAGACACATAATTATGACACAAGACGAAATATTAATTTAACATTAGTAGAACCTTAATGTCTCACATCTGCTGGTCTAAAGCATAGCATTAATTTTGGCCCTCGGTTGTACAATGCTTTAACTAAATTACACCCAGAACTTCTAACATGTAACCCACTAACATATAACAAGAAAATTAGAAACGTGTTAATATCTTCAATTTGATTAAATAAATTTATAGCCTATGTGTATGAATTCATCAACCCATATTATATTTCTATTCTAGAATTTTGGAAAAAAAAATATATATATATATAGTCCTACTTTTCACGTGCGACATTATTCTTCTCTAGTGTTAATATTATATTATATAATTCCATTGCCGCTGTAATTTAAATTTTAGTTTCTATTTTATTTTACTTATTTATTATTATTTTTTTCTATATTTCTCTTATATTAATAATGTATTATATAATTTCTGTAACTCTAATTGTAAATTCTATTTCCTATTTTATTTTATTTTACATTCTCTTATAGGCCTATTAATACAGGGACATCACTTTATTTTTACCAACATTTTTAACATTAACCTGGCTATACTCGGAAACACTGTTGCCCCCTTCCATTACAGGAGTTTGATGTTACTAGTGCAATATGTAAACAAATCATTTTACTAGGTATAGGAGGAGAGAAAAGTAGTGTATCCATTTATGTCGTAGGGAAATACGATATTACAATTTTCAGTTTGATTATCACTTTTACGGAATTTATCAAAATACAGTAGAGTAGTAACATTTCTTTTTTTTCAAAAACTCAACTTTTCAGGCGGCTATGTTCGTTATGTAATGTCTACTTTATTTAGCATATTAATTATTGATGTTAACATACAATATAGAGAGTGCATTTAAATTGAGGGGGTCATAAGTAAAGGGCTGTAAGTGCACTTAAGTTACATTTGAGAAAATGGGGTTTAAATATTTAAGCTTTCGTAAAATCGGTGAAATTTTTATTTAAATTTTAATGTGTGATGCGATTAAAATATCCCTTTGCCACTAAAAGTTTAGATACTTTAGCTTACACTGGATGCACTTAACTCATGTTATTACAAATGTCACTAGCATTCCTTTGCTTCTAGCCACCTCAATTCAAAATAAGCTAATCTGAATTTTTAAACAAGTTGCTGAAAATGGTTGCCGTTCATTACAATGCAGGCTTCAATTCAGTACGCATATTATTAAAACCATTTTGAAGCATATTCTCTGAAATTGAATTTATCGTGTCTTGAATATAATTTTTTAGTACGATATTATTAATATAGGTTCTTTCTTCTATAGAAAACGCAACCATATTTCTGAAACACACTATACACTGCAGTGTTTACTTCACTGCTTGAAGACTTCGAATGCAACAGCGGCCGTAAGTTTGTGTGTCTGACGGGAGCAAGGACATTAGTGAAGGGGTGGGAGTGAAGTACATTCAGAAATGCAGGGACAATAAAAATGCAAGTAAAAATAAAATGATGTCTCTGTATTATATCTGAACTGCGACCGAACACGAGCGCTGCTCATTCGGTCTGAAATTTTGTTAATACTACTGTATCTCCTGTTTTATATTGTTTGTATTATTTTATTTCTATTTCTCTTGCTTGTTTGTAATTATATTTATTATTCTGTATATTTAAATAAATAAATAAATAAATAAATAAATAAATAAATAAACAAATAAATAAATAAATAAATAAATAAATAAATAAATAAATAAATAAGTCGAGCTGCAGAAATTATCGCGATGTATAACTGTGATTGGTTGGAATTCAAAATTTCATTACACTTCATTGGCCGAAAATGGAATGACATCGTATAAAGGAAATAGTCACCGCAAAATCCCACTCTTAACGTTCGTATGTGATCAATTATAATAGCTGTTTAATAGTGACGTCGTCCTTCTTTAAAAGAAGAGGAGTGGCCAACAGCAAGAGAGGGATGTTTGTTGCCATCGCGCAGCAACACACAGTTCAAAGAGCTACTTGAGCTGTCTCTGAAGAGACGCCACTCGGCGGGAATGCGCGCTATCCAGTATCAACACAGAGGCCACTGATGTCACTACAGTAACAGAGATTACGATCACTGGTGTAGTATGGTACGAATGTGTAATGAGTAGAGTCCTGAGTTTGGTTATTTTGAATACAAGTTAGGTGTACTTCGAGCACACTACATACTGTAGTATATGCACCGTAGCTCTCCGCTTGGTACGTAGAGCAGGTTGCGAATCAACAGTTGTCGGATGCTTTTCCAATTCACTGCGGGTTAAAGGAAGGTGATGAATTATGTATCATCTTTGTTTTTTAATTTTGCTCTAGAATATGCCATTAGCAAAGTCCAAGACAACTGTTTGTCTATGCGGATGACGTGAATATGTTAGGAGAAAATCCACAAATGATTAGGGAAAACACGGGAATTTTACTGGGAGCAAGTAAAAACATAGATTTTGGGAATAAATCCCGAAAAAGCAAAGTATATGATTATGTCTCGTGACCAGAACATTATACGAAACGAAAATATAAAAATTGGAAATTTATCCTTTGAAAAGGTGAAAAAATTCAAATATCATGGAGCAACAGTAAAAAATGTAAATGACACTCGACAGGAAACTAAATGCAGAATAGATATAGGAAATGCCTCTTATTCGGTTGAGAAGCTTTTATCATCCAATCTGGTCTAAGAAAAAGCTGGAAGTTAGAATTAGAATGATTGTGAAACTTAAACTCTCACTTTGCGAGAGGAACAAAGGTTAAGGGTGTTTGAGAGTAAGGTTCTTAGGAAAATATTTGGGGCTAAGAGGGATGAAGTTACAGGAGAATGGAGAAAGTTACACAACGGGGAACTTCACGCATTGTTTTCTTCACCTGACACAATTAGGAACATTAAATTCAGTCTTTTGAGATGGGCAGGGCACGTAGCACGTATAGGCGAATCCAGAAAACCATATAGTGTTAGTTGGAAGGCCGGAGGGAAAAAGGCCATTGGAAAGGCCTAGACGTTGGTGGGAGTATAATATTAAAATGGATTTGAGGGAGGTGGTACATATGATGGTAGAGACTGAATTAATCTTGCTCAGGATAGGGAGAGATTGCGGGCTTATGTAAGAGCGGCAATGAACCTCAGGTTTCTCTAAAAACCATGAATATTTATAAGTTCATATGAAACAGGAGATATCAAGAAAAGACATGCAAGAGAAGTAACTAATTAGCACAAATCGACAGACTTAATACACAGAGTGAATCGAAAGTAATCTCATTAATTTCAAGGGGTTATTCTTTGTGATATTTCAAACAAAAAAGTTTAATAGAATTTCGCTCCTTTTTTGCTTCCTTTTCAAGAAAAGAAAATTATATGGAATATTTCATAGTGTATTTTGGGAAAGAGATTCAGTTATTTCTCAATATTCTCAGTCAGTTTTTAATAGTTTTTAGGTCGTGTACTGTTCTGTGATGAGACCACTTTTCACGTTTTTGGACACATCGTACACGAGTCACAGATTCAATTTTGCTAGCCATAAAACACATTTGACTTTTCTTTGAGCATCCATCTTGTATAATTAATTGTAACAATGAAAATTATTGCATTTGTTCGATTGTTACCATCATCTGTTTCCTTCAGTGCCTCAAACATAGAGACAAAAAACCTCTAGAGTTTTATTTTCTTCCAATATTATATTTCTACCTCTACACCAGACGTCTCCAAAACCGTACTCGCGAGTAAGCCCCTGAACGGAACCGAAGCCAGTACGTAATGAGCGCTCTCCGCCTCACCCATCCCCACCTGTACTCTATTCAATGTTTACGCGTAAACGAAGAGCAGTGGCGGACTGTCATTATCATTGTGTTGGTCGGCGTGTTCGACCGTTTCACAATGTTTTCTTTTTTTTTTTTATTGGGTTATTTTACGACGCTGTATCAACATCTAGGTTATTTAGCGTCTGAATGATATGAAGGTGATAATGCCGGTGAAATGAGTCTGGGGTCCAGCACCTAAAGTTATCCAGCATTTGCTCGTATTGGATTGAGGAAAAACCCCGGAAAAAACCTCAACCAGGTAACTTGCCCCGACCGGGAATCGAACCCGGGACACCTGGTTTCGCAGCCAGACGCGCTGACTGTTACTCCACAGGTGTGGACCAATGTTTTCTAATCATGGACGTAGTACCGTACATTCAAGGATGAATGGGAAGATGTTTTTTTGTGTTAGTGGGGGAGAATGAATTATTCCATTTTCCAAGTTTGGATTCGCTCATGAATATTCCCCAGTCAAAAGTAGATGCATATTACCAAATCATGGAAACTCTCAAAACAGATTTCAAAGAAAGACGATTTGGAGACTTCAGAAACAATGAAAAAGATTTTTCATTTTTCGCGAATCCGTTTACAATGAACATTGCAGACGTGTGACCTGAACTAAAATTTGAAGCTGCAACAATTCAAAGTGATATATTGTTCAAAGCCAAGTGTAAAGATTTTGTTGGTGTTCACATATTTAGAAATATTGATGCATGTAAATATCCGTGTTTAAGGCCCTTTTCTTTGAGAATCTCAGCTATGTTTGGTTCCACATATACTTGTGAACAGTTTTTTATAAAGTAACCAACATAAATTCTTGTAAAAGATCTCATATGACAGGTGAAAGTCTTCTTGCGTAGTTAATATTGGATGCTATGAAACCAATCCTAATCTTGAGAGCTTGGTAACGTAAATATTGTTTATTTACAATGGATGCTTCATAGTATGTCAAAATAATATACAAACGTATGCTATTTCTTATTCTTTTCATGTTATTATTTGTAAACATAAGCAGACTGTAGCCGCAATCCCCCACTGATCGCTCCCATCTGTTGAGGTAAGAGTCTCTCCCCCTTCTCTAGCCTAACAGCACACTGTGTTCGGCGGGCAGCATCGAGAGCACGAATGACGATACGCTTTTTGGAGACCTCTGCTCTATACATTCAAAAAATATAATTCTCTGAAATCCCACAATGATTTTGGGACACACTGTATTTCAATATTTTCTGTATATTAATCTTCTTGCAAACAAACCTGCTTTCAATTGCATTTTCTTTGCAGATTCGCTGAAACGAACACAGTTGCTTTGAATGTGTACCTTCTACCACAGCGCCCTCTCAAGATAAACAAGAGTGTGACAACCTGACAGTGTTCCTGTGTTTCTAAGTTACAGCTATGAGAACCGTTGTTATACAAACTTGGAAGGCTGAACGAAAACGTAGGTATGCTGCGTGTTGAAACAATACCGTGGCAGCAGACTTTGTGGCGTTGTGACAGAGTCGTACAAAATAGCAATGAGTTACAGTACACTGTTTTCTTGTATTATTTGGTGTAACTACTCGCTTCCAACTTACGCTTTGTCTTCAAGGTATTGTATTTTCTTATCATTCGTCGTTTTACATTACTTCAAACTTCCGTTCTCTTTGACGAAAAGATTAGTAAATTTTCTCATGCAGAAAATGAATTCGTAAATTCTACTGGCAAGTTTTCGATAGTATTAATTCTTGGCAACAAAATTATGCCAAATTATTTAAATTTATTTCTAAGTCCCCTTTGGAAAGAAAGGCGTACGTTCTTCACACAGCTATAGTCCGGGTCAGCTTACTTCATACCCTAGGGGTGAAACCTAACCATTTCTCCCCCCACCCCATTACTACATATGCTAGTGGATTGTGGTGATTTTCTAGCTTGCAAGATGAATTTTCTTTTGCCAACTTCGTTTCGAATTTCGATACTGACAAATACTACAAATGGTAGTGATTTTGTAACTGGTATGTTGGCAGCTGAGTCATTTATCGACAATATTTGTCGGTACTGAAGTTCCATGAAATTAAAATTTGTACTAAATTTCTGAGCCGGTTACTGGAAACTAGTGAAATTTGAACATAATAATAATTAATATCAGTATTAATATTAATACATAATAGTTATTTTATATGTTGCGTTGTGGTTATAATTCAAGACTATAGTCAGGTAACTTTTCGGAGTTAGTACTAATAATTTCATGTGGTCAAACAAAATACATTTTTAGGTTAGATCTCGTGAGTTAATTGTTTAGTGAAACCAATGAATTTCGCATTGCCTAACAAGATACTTCACATATTGATCCCTTTCCCGCAGAGTTTGCCTATGAAAATGTTACAAATTATTGAATTATTTAGAATAACCTTCCAACATTAAGTATGGTAAGTAAATAAGTCATTTAGTACGTAGTATCGTGTGATATCTGGTAACAGTTGGCAACACTGACAAGACGGCAATATTTGCTGTTTAGGAACTGTTCTTAGTAGTGACCACAGTCTAATAGATACAGTCACGCAACTCATACGTATAAAATATGCCAACCTTTGACAGCTGGCGCGACAGTAGCCCTCTAGCGGCAGGCAAGTTAAAAGTGTGCACACGACATATGATAACACATCAGAAAACGGGTTTTGTGTAATTTATTTTATATTTTTATGCTATACAATAAGTGTATATGGTTCTTACTAATTCTACTTTAGAATCCTGGAAGAATTTCACACGCAGTTAATCTACAAGTTTCAGAAGCTGGGAATAAACGTAATTCTTTCTGCTCCTTACAACTGAATCATGGCCCTGATCACGTATCATGGTTTGAAATAATATAATTGTTTGTACGTGGACGGTTAATTCAATTCATTCCTAAATATATTTATAAACCATTGGAACTCTATATTTCCTGTGAGAAGAGTCAAAATTGTAGGGCATATCTCGTTGGGGTACATCACGTGGTGAATTCCTCTCCCTATTTCCTGAGAAATTAACTATTTTCCATACCGCAAATTGGGGTAAACTCGGGCGCTGAGGTAAACTTGAAAATAAAAAAGGGGAACCTAAGAGTTGGAACTTAAAACTGAGACGATTCTTCCGACGCCGGGGTGGAATCCGGTGTGGCTTAGTGGATAAAGCGTCAGCACGTAGAGCAGGGTTCAAATCCCTGCGCCGGAGAGAATTTTTCTCCATTCCATTACTCTTTCATCGTATGATGACGCAGAATATCTGCATGGAAATATCATGTGTACTTCGGTACATTAAAATAATATATAAAAAAGGGGAAGATTTAAACCTTAATTTGACAGACATTGATTTATGAAGTTAATTATTTTTCAATTTTTTTATTATTATTTTGAGTCGCTAATAGTGCTGATATTATGGTTTAAATTTTTATGGAAAATTTACCGCATTTTACATTACATTTCCACTTTTCACACATAAGCTTAATTTTAACTTATCCTACCTATATAATACGTAATTTACATGCACTTACTGTTATTATGACGTAGGTGAGAACAAATGAATACACAACTTTATTGAAAAAATTGTAACTTCAATTAACTCAGAAAATGTAGGCCTAATTTTATTTTCAGAGTAGAAGTGGTGTAAGTCAAAAATGGGTAATGAGGGTTAAAGTAAACATTCTGTAAAATACAGAGCAAAGTAGCAGTTAATATTGAATTTATTTAAACTATTAGTAGTCAGTGAATAGCACGAAGGATATATTAATTGCTACTTTGCGCTGTATTTACAGAATTTTTACTTTAAACCTCATTACCTAATTTTGACTTATACCACTTCTGCTCTGAACGGCTCAAATAATCACTGGTAATGTAAAAATCAACACCAATAACGGTCATGCAAATTATTACAGAAAATATTGCTTTTATATTAAATTTAAAAAGGCTCTTTTATTTCTTGAGAACTTAATACGTCTGCCACATGACTCTACACCAACAAATCGGAAATTTATCGACACAGTCTGGATTTATTCAAGAAGTGAATATTTTGCAAAAGGATCATAATACGGTATGAATTCTTGAAAAAATTAACACCATAATCCCTACTTGAATGCAATATAACATTCAACTTTTGAAAAATATAAAGAAAAAAACACGAATGCAAAAATTATGGAATTACTTGCATTAAAAACTGTAGATACATGCATTATCCAAAATCGGAATGGTTACACATTTACACATGATCTCTGCAAAACAATAATATACTGTAACAGGTATTTACTTTGTTTTTATTTAAAATCTCCTTCCTGACAAAAAAAATAGGTAACTGATAACTGATAAATGTTTTATAGAACAATACGTAGGCTACCTACAGCGTGGATTATAGGTTATGACTGAGTTATGATATTCTCTTGGTCTTTAGGGAATCTGAAGAACGACAAATTCGGAGATTTAAACTTGTTGTTACTGCAATTTTCGTCATTGCACACATTGCCTTTATTCCGACGCATGATTAAAACGTTATTATAACATTTCGCATACCTTTAAAGCACGTGCTGGCTGTATCAACCCTATGACCAGTGCCTTGCCTGCCGCTTGAGGGCTAGTGTCGTGAATGTTGGCGAAAAAAGTGTTGAAGTTGCGCGACTGTAAGTATTAGACTGTGGTAGTGACTCTCACTACAGCACTGGACAATTTGAGCCGTGTATGCCGGCTCAATCGGCGAGGTCGGCTTACATCCATCAAGGCCATCTTTTTCAAACGAGCATTCCTTTTACATCCGTTACGTCGTAGCAGCACAAGGTACATAGGTAAGCGAGGAGAGGGGAAGACAGAATCTTCTTTGATAGCTAAATTTTAAGCTACAGTCACTCGGAAGTTTGACAGCAAGGGGATATTACTCGTAAAGGAGACAGATACTCAATGGGAGAAGCGAGTTGGCAACTTCGAGTGTTTCGGATTAGGAACATAAGTATGCCGTGTTGGTTGGCTACTTAAACCCCCAACGGACAACCGAGGTGCTCTCTCATCTCTATCTATCGCAACAGCTGGACAATTAAACTTCCGATCGAAGCACCATCTACCTTCAGGCTGGACATTTAAACTCTCAGTTGGCACACGCTATCTCGTGTACAATGTTGCAACTATTACAATGTTAGATTACTAAAATACAGTAAAACCTCCCTAAAACCAAACGCGATCGTTCCAGAAATATATATATATATATATATATATATATATATATATATATATATATATATTTTTTTTTCCGATTTTACAGGTTTTCGTTTTTCAAAGGGTTGAGTTCTGGCAAAACTAAGAATAGGCTACTGTAATGTGCTCAATGTAGGAAGAACACAATGAAGAAATAATTTGAAATACAAGTTACTATGCGACAGTACATGCAAAGTTAATTTTATTTTCATAATTATTAACTTACGTATTTGCCTCTCTCGAAGCAAATAAAGAGATACGTTTTGGAAGTAAATCCCGAAAAGACAAAATATATGATTATGACTCGTGACGAGAACATTGTACGAAATGGAAATATAAAAATTGGAAACTTATCTTTTGAAGAGGTGGAGAAGTTCAAATATCTTGGAGCAACAGTAACAAATATAAATGATACTCGGGAGGAAATTAACCGCAGAATAAATATGGGAAATGCCTGTTATTATTCGGTTGAGAAGCTTTTATCATCCAGTCTGCTGTCCAAAAATCTGAAAGTTAGAATTTATGAAACAGTTATATTACCGGTTGTTCTTTATGGTTGTGAAACTTGGACTCTCACTTTGAGAGAGGAACATAGGTTAAGGGTGTTTGAGAATAAGGTGCTTAGGAAAATATTGGGGCTAAGAGGGATGAAGTTACAGGGGAATGGAGAAAGTTACGCAACACAGAACTGCACGCATTGTATTCTTCACCTGACATAATTAGGAACATTAAATCCAGACGTTTGAGATGGGCATGGCATGTAGCACGTATGGGCGAATCCAGAAATGCATATAGAATGTTAGTTGGGAGGCCGGAGGGAAAAAGACCTTTAGGGAGGCCGAGACGTAGATGGGAGGATAATATTGAAATGGATTTGACGGAGGTGAGATATGATGATAGGAAATGGATTAATCTTGCTCAGGACAGGGACCAATGGCGGGCTTATGTGAGAGCGGCAATGAACCTCCGGGTTCCTTAAAAGCCAGTAAGTAAGTATTTGCCTCTCTCTCTCTCCCTCTCTCTTTGCCCTAGTTTTTCGCCCCCACATTTCTTTTATAAAGAGCAATGCCGTGACTTTTTTTTAAGGGAAAGTTGTAGGATGTCCTTCGCGTCCTGCATCAATTCAGAGTGTAAATTGCGCCCTGATCCTTCGGTTGTGTAACTGAAGTTGTGTTTGATGGAAAATAGATTAACTTCACGTTAGACAAATCAATCCTTGGATGGCAAGTAGCATTGTCTAAAAACAGTATGACTTTAAAACCTTGACTCCTCATTGCTCCATTAAAATTATGAAGCCCTCTTCCATGATAGAAATGGTCATCTAGGCTTTTTATTAAATCTTACAGTTTTACTTTATTCGCAATGTTATTTAACACTGTATTGGCATATTAATGCAAAACTCTGAATAAATAAACGAAAATGTGAAACTAAATTGACACTACACTACAATTATTCACAATTTTATTCTACTCGCACTGTCCATCATTGTATTGGCTTGTTAGCACAAAACTGAGAATAAATGAAAGAAAATGCAAGAGGATTGGAAGAAGTAATGGTACACGAGGTCAGTAACCTGCCTGGGTCCTTGACAATAAGCAGAGAATAGTGGCGTGGTTAGAGAAACTTCACCCCCAACGCCTGACAAAGAATAGTGGAAGTCTTTCAGATCATTGCATGTACAGTCACACAAAAAAATTACGTCATATTTCGAACAGTATTATCATACAATTAAAAATGGTTTGAAAGAATTTAGGAACAGTTAGGCTTAAAATTACCAGTTTTAGTCAGTTTTTTACCTAAATGATGGCCAAAAATGATACCGTTTTCGCGTTAGGCAGTTTTCCGTTTTAAAGTATTATTTTACATAGGAAATCATTCCGTTTCCAAATTTATTTTTCGTTTGTACAGGTTTCTTTTTATAGAGGATACGTTTTAGCAAGGTTTTACTTTAATAATTCTCGGAGGGTTATGCATCTGTTTTTCGTGGAAATTGGGCAATGCACGCACGCAAACACGCAAGTGTACTGCCCAAGGGCAGGTCCTTCACTGTAAACCCAGCATTCCCCATTATTTCTTATTTTCTGTCTTCCTCTTAGTCTCCGCATATGATCCATATCTTAACGTTGTCTATAACCTGATATCTTCTGCTCGGAACTCTTCTCCCGTTCACCATTCCTTCCAGTGCATCCTTCAGTAGGCAGTTTCTTCTCAGCCAGTGACCCAACCAATTCCTTTTTCTCTTCCTGATAAGTTTCAGCATCATTCTTTCTTCACCCACTCTTTCCAACACAGCTTCACTTCTTATTCTGTCTTTCCAGTTGACACGCTCCATTCTTCTCCATATCTACATTTCATCCGGCATTTGCCTTTAATACTGGATAGAGTCCACACCTGTGGATTAACGGTTAGCGCGTCTAGCCGCGAAACCAGGTGGCCCGGATTAGATTCCCGGTCGGGACAAGTTACCTGGTTGAGGTTTTTTTCCGGAGTTTTCCCTCAACCCAATATGAGCAAATGCTGGGTAACTTTCGGTGTTGGACCCCGGACTCATTTCGCCGGCATTATCACCTTCATCTCATTCAGACGCTAAATAACCTAAGCTGTTGATAAAGCGTCGTAAAATAACCTACTAAAATAAATACTGGATAGTATTATTAGTATAATAGATTGAGGGAAGCAGGAAAAAAATCTCAATCAAGTTGGCCGGCCTCGGGGTTTGAACCCGGAACATTCCGAATACACGTTCCAAACGCAAGCGACTGAGCTAACACGCTCGGCACTGTACGATTTATATAGGCATTTATCCATTATTTAGAACATACAGTTTTCTTACCTCTTTTTAATTGCCTTTCAAAACGCATTACGACAACACTCGATCACAGTCTACTATATACAGTCGCGAAGCTCAATATGTAGTAAAAATGCAAACATGGGTAGTTGCCCACCACTAGGATCGCTACTACCGCCTCATCATCGCAGATCTCTCTCCTAGCAGACGACAAAATGTTACACTTTCGTTGTCGTGCTCTTTTGGAAAAATTAACACCTTCCTTCCATTATTGAAATATTAAATGCATAAAGTTAATTTATTATTTTAATGAAGTATATTAAATTCCACCATAAACTAGAAGATACCTGCAAGAAATAAGTTAATATAATTTTTGTTTGTGCAAAACGAACTGAAATTTACTATAATAGCTTCACTCATTCAAGATTATAGCGATAATTAACTATGAAACCAATAAATGTTAATTTGCATTTCCCTTTACAACAATAATAATGGAAATATGAATTGATGGAGTAACTTACGTGTACCGGTACTTGTAGTGTAGGCTTACGTAGTTAAAAAAGTGGGATGAGGTTAAGCAATAATAATCACACCAGAATTGGAAATAAAACGTGATCAATAAATTTTATTATAACAGACTTTTTCTACGTCTCTAGTAAAGCAACAAATAAAAATAACAACAAAATTAGCAGCTATAATTAAAAACATGTCCTTTGAAAAAAAAGTAGGCCTAAGCAATAATAATCCCACCAGAATTGAAAATAAAACGTGATCAATAAATTTCATTAAAGCAAACTTAATTTTTCTACGTCTTTAGTAAAATAACACATAAAAATAATAACAAAATTAATAGCTACAATTAAAAATATATCCTCTGAAAAAAGAAAGTAGACCTAACCTTTATTTCTCTGGAAATTTAGCAGCCTAAGTGACAGAACTTTAACCGGTATCTAATGTCCTTTCGGTTAGACTGAAACATTTCATTGTGAAATTTAAGGATATAAAGAACTTCAAAATTAAGAGTTTTGTTTCTGCACAGCATTCTTGTGGAAACCCAGGAACCTTTCTGAATCTTTCGGAAATCGGAAAAAGGATAACTCTGGCCTCTCTCTCTTACTGTTGCTACAGTTTATAGCACTACAAACGTCTCCTCCTTGTCCCATATTATTATTCAAATTATTATATTTTAGCCATTAACATTTTCATTACAACCAATAACGAACATTTCACAAGCATCAATGTGAAATACGCAACGAGCTAGCACTCGATAGAAATACGACAAAGTCCAAAGTCGACCATGGACAGTCTGTTGTTTCTAGTTGCTAACCGCTTGGAGCGCTTTATCACGAGATTTGCAAAAAAACACCTCAAGCTTCGCTACTGTATATAGTAGACTGTGACTCGATCTAGAACGAATTCCATTAACTCCGTTAATGATATCTATGCTTTCGACCTCTGATCATGCGCAGTGTCTTGTATCTGGGACTTAGAATATGTAAGCGGCGCACATTTTTTTTCTGGTACTGTACATTCAGTGGAACGAATTTAAATTTGAAATACCTACAACACGTAATTTAATCATTTCACGCCACAAAATACATACGTGAACAACAATAATAATCTCCCGCCCGAAAGCAGCAGCCATGGCTATCAGAGGTCCCGCTCAATCAAGCTGGTTAGGGAGACAGAGACGTATCAGCGTTTCTAAAAGCCACAAATTAAAATGGGAAACAAATTTGTTCTCATTTTCTCTTTCATGAGGTTTTTCAACTGTTTCTATGTATATTTTCATAACTGATTTCAAATATGAAATCGATTTTCTGTACGTGCTATAGCTCTCATACAATTTGAAACTCCGGAATTTTGCAGAAAAAGACACCATTGGTATTTACACTGGAGATGAGTGGACAAGGACGCTTAAATATAACCTAAACGAACACTAATTATGTTTTACAAACATAATTTTCTTTATCTTTACAGTTGTTTTGTACAGGGTGATTCACGAGGATTTACCGTCATTTACGGAGCTTATTTCCGAAGACATTCTGAGCAAAAAATGTCATATAAACATTTGTCCTTATCTCAATATTTTCAGAGTTACACTAATTTGAAGTTGTAAATAAAATACAATTTTTCTTTAGTTTTAAAGGTAAAAGAATATTACAAATAGAGAATGAACTATTAAAAAATATCATTTCTTTATTTGGCTAGTGTTCTGAAGCTAAAATATGTGTGTTAATTGCTTTTTTACAGATTTTGTTTCTCAATTTTTAAGTAAAAATTGCAGTATTCTTACGCACTTAAAAAAGAATTGTTACAAATCATACGACTTTAGGAACTTAATTCTTTACATTTTAATTATGTATCCTAATGTACAGTCTTGAAGAATTTACAAGAGTGACGTAATTTGTAACAATTATGATAAATGCGCAAGAAAAATGTAATTTTGCAGTTAAAAATCGAAAAAAAAAATCCTGTACGAAGCAACTACGGAATTCACAACACTTTTTTAGCTTCTGAATACTAGCTAATTAAAGAAATTATACTCTTGAATAGTCCATTCTTTATCCGTAATATTCTTTTACATTTAAAACTAAATAGTAATAGTATTTTACAAACAATTTTAATACATCTTGATTACACAACTTTTAACACTGTATCACTTCGGAATATGTATGATAAGAGCTTTCTTGTGTTAATTTTAACGTACCTTGTTACCATGTTTCGACCTATTTTGGGTCATCACACTAACATACGAAAACAAAAACACACATAAAATTGCAACCTCATTCAAGAAATTAAATTACAACATCGCATACAGAACAAACAACACTCTACAAAAACATATGAACACACAAACAACACAAACAAACAAATACAACCATACAGGCGTATACAAACTCAAATGTAACACCTGCAATAACTTCTACATAGGACAGATAGGCAGATCATTTCAAACACGTTACAAAGAACACATCACAGCCATAACAAAATTACAAAACACCTCCACATATGCAGAACACATAACAAATGCCAACCACACCTACAGAGATATCAACACAGACATGGAAATACTGCACATCCAACCAAAAAACCAAAAACTCAAGACACTAGAACAATATGAAACATACAGACACACGGAAACAAACCCCATCGATATTCTCAACACGCAACTCAATTTCAAAACACATACACTCTTTGACTCTACACTACGAACGCACCCACACAGGAAACAAGAGGCGCCAAGACCAACAACGACCAGTTCTGAAGATGACCCAAAATAGGTCGTAACATGTTAACAATGTACGTTAAAATTAACACAAGAAAGTTCTTATCATACATATTCCGAAACAATTTTAAATTAATGTAACTCTAAAAATATTGAGATTGGGGACACATTTTTATATGACATTTTTGCTGAGAATATCTTCGAAAATAAGCTCCGTAAGTGACGGTAAATCTTCGTGAATCACTGTGTATAAAAATTTTCTGATTAACAAAATGCATATTTTTTGGTTTTTAAAATAAGATCATGACTTCTTTAAAGGATGGAGAGTCGATTTTGCCATTCCTCCCCAACCTAATACACCATACTGAATTATTGATTGAAACAGAGCTAAGTACACAGTACTGAGTTGCAGATATATACCTAGCTAATCGAACCAAAGACAACCTCTTAGAGCAATAACGGCTTATGTAACCGAAGAAATAAAACATCGACTCTATTTTGCGCCGAAATGTTTAAAACATGTTTATTTCTCTTGAGTATTATATAATATTCCATTAAACTTTTTCATCTTCCCTGCACGTATAAATACCATGTTGGATCATGAACATAGTATAGACCACATCGTATTATAAATATCCATGGGAAAATGTAATATTTTCAGATTAAAAGTTTATCTCAAACACCAGTCATAGGCCTATTCAGGTATTTCGTCCTATTGAGTTCACAAGGTTCCAGCCAGAATATGTAACATCAACACAACACAGTGACGTATTTCCGTCGCTGTTTGGGTATGGATTTGCAGGCTATGAGAAAGTACTCTGTGTAAAATTGAAGACAATTTGATTTCCCAGCAATATATCATATCCTGGAAAATACAATATGCTACCTAGCATGAGAATGTTGCAACCTGATATAATTATATTTTTTCGACAGGACTATTCCTCCACCTACACATCTTTGTTGTATCAGGTATGGTTCCAATATCATGTTTGGTGTTGAAAGCACAGATATTTGCTATTTCTATATGCTTTGCTTATTTTTTAGTCCGTTATCCACATTTTCGTCCCTTTACTCTATGAGAGTAATATGCAAACCTTTTTTATGTGTGCAAAATATAAATTAAACTGCTATATCCTACGGGATATAGGCTAATTGACAATCAAGTTTTAAATTATACACATACCCATAAAAATTTGTCGTAATAAAATTATTTATCCGATTTTTTTTTAATATTAATCTATTGATTATTAGTGTCACCCTTAATCAATGTAATTTTATTGGCGTAGTGTTATTACCATGACAACAGCCAAAGAAAAATAAGCTATACGCGGATTATAACGCAAAGAACCGTGGCGTGAGGAGGAGCTACAAAATGAAGTATTTATTAAATTTATCTATATCACTAGACCACTAAGTAAACTTATTCTCTTTAAGTTTATCAAGTAGCTTGGTTCAAACTTTCTGTTGTAAGGAGGTGTGGTATGTTCAGTGGCGGTGCGTCAATAAGAACACAAGAACACGTGAACACTTTGTTTCCATTAATGCACGACTAGTTTTATTATTTAACTAGCCGTACCCGTGCGCTCCGCTGCACCCGTTAGAAATAAATATAAAGTAATTACATAATTAAAATAGGACGTTTGATCCAGGGAACATTCGTGTTTGATAGAAGGATAAATCGTTTAATATGTTACTTAATTTAAATTATATTTAAATAATTAAAATGGAATCATTTTGGTCCAGAGACACTCATTTGGTGCAATGACAATTCCTTTAACATGTTTCTTAATTTTTATTACATGCATCCATAGTTCAATGAACATTGACATCATTTACATTTAATGTGTATACTTTATTTTACTTGTTATATGTTTCCATTGAATTATGGTAATAACTTAATTTTAACTCTTGTTTTCTACGTATTCAGTAAATGGCGCTTGGCCCACTATGGTTCTGAACACTTCAAATAACTTAAATAACTTATATTATATTATATTATATTATATTATATTATATTATATTATATTATATTATATTATATTATATTATATTATATTATATTATATTATATTATATTATATTATATTATATTATATTATATAAAAAGTGTGTTGATAACGGATGTACCCCGATAAGTAAGTTTTCAATTTGTTATGGAGGCACTTGAATCTCAGGAAGAACAAATTTTATTTTACAACAGGGCAACATAATCTGCTTGGCTCATTACCCAAAATTTTTGCAATGCATTTAATGCATATGTATTTTATGTATTTTAACTCGATTCAATTGAGCATAGTTAAAATTTGAATTATAAAATAATGAAATGCTAAGCTAACATATTATTACTGCATACTAAATCAATACACTCTCGTTGTTCGTTAATTCTCTGAGATAAACATTATTTTAAGAAATACAGGAAACGAATACACAGAATAGCCTATCAAGTTTTCTGTGCATAAGAAGCTATTTTAATCTTACCTGTCCTCAATTCATTCAGAAGTTACTGTAATAACATTATAGCATTATGTCCATCCAGAGAAACTACACTTTCCAATGGTGAAATAATAATTAATTATACAAATCGGTTAATTTAGCTTCCCATATTCCTTCATACAAATACAGAAACATTTTCTGTAGGCTATGATTCATAGCTTTCAATTGTTGACCAAGGCCCCTTATAGACGAAGTCGTTTGTTTTTTATTTCATTACACGGCCTTAGATGGCAGTTATTTTAATTTTAAAACTCATTTATCTCAATAAATATCAGTCCTATCAAAATTTTTCAAAGAATAAAACTTATCGAAAATGAGTTTTAAAGAAATTTTTGTTATGTAACATTTTTCACAAAATCAATAATAAGCGAGATATTTCGATTTATTTAGTTCAGGCCCCCTTATAACCCTTTTTAAATGTATTTTGAATGCCATATAGCCTATAATCTAAGTTACAACGAACATAATTTATATTCCAATTTTCATCGAAATCCGTTCAGCTATTATCGCGTGAAAAGGTAACAAACATACAGACAGACAGACAAACAAAAACTTCAAAAAAGCGATTTTCGGCTTCAGGGTGGTTAATTATATATGTTAGGACCAATTATTTTGGAAAATCGAAAATTACCAGAAAAAATTTCGGCTATAGATTTATTATTAGTATAGATACCGTATTGACGTAGGTAGTGGGCATGTATAATATCAGAATTGAGTATTTTAAACTTCCCGCATCTTGCATAAACTTCTTATGTAAACTTGGCAAAATCTGTCCACATAAAAGCCGTGCTCTTTTCAAGAAGGTTGAAGGAATTTCACGCATGCGCGTGAGAAAATTGTCTTTCGCTGGCCGCTTATGACTCGTCAAAAGCATAAAACGTTAAGTGAACAGTGAATCTGTCCTACAGATGTCAGGTGCATCGATGCTATCGTTCACGTGCTATATCTCGAGAAGGAAATTTAATAGTCTGTATTCTAGCCTGTAGGTGTCAGCATCTCACTGTCGGAACGTTTACGTTATGTGGATGTGTGTACAGTGCTGCTACGAGAGTGTAGTTTGTGAATTACTATACTTCAGTGTCAGCATAATAGCATAGTTTGGCTTTCAAACACGTGCTGGCTGAATGTGGTGGTGGTATGAATTTAAGTACCTGTATGGTGGTGTATATTATTTAAGAATAATATTTACTGGCATGTACTTATAGTAATCAATCTATGCGAATGGGATTACAGTACTGGTATAGGCTATAGTGTATCAGTGTGTTGTGAATCAAAATATATTACTGAACACACGCTTTTGTAAATAACGGCATTGTGCTATGTATTCATTTTTAACAAACGTAAACAATGAACTCTGTTCAAGTAATTTGGAACAGTAAAGAACTGGGTAAACTGGCTTACCAGGAAAAATTGGAACTGAAAAGACTGGGTTTCATCATCATCATCATCATTATTATCATTATCATTATCATTATTATTATATGTTCTTTTGAATTTATATACGGTTTTTTCGATAGTGAAACACTGGAATCATGACATTTTATATTAGGCTAAACTACGATTTCAAATTCTCTTCGATTTTGGACCAAAAAATTGTGAACACATATATAATATTTTATCACGAGCCGCCACTGGGTATGTTACCTGCGGGGAGACTTCCTGCCGCCTACGCTACTGTCCTAGAGTGAGTACAAATACAAACTTTAGAACGAGAAAAAATGTACAGAATATCGGACAAAAGTTTTGCGAGCCACTGTACAAGCATTTACAGCCACTTCGCGTTTTATCGCTCTTGCGAAAAATCTACACCCTTACTAGTTATGCATCTTCAAGACAAAAGCAATGATCAATGAAATGCATTACATTAATGAATGGGTTTTGCGGAGGAAAGAAAAAGGAACCTCTCAACTTACTTTCCCAAGTAAAAATGTAGATCACTTCATTTCAACAGTAACTCTGTCAACAGCGACTTTAGCTTTCCTTTCATGAATTGAATAAAACGCGTTTCATTTAATCCACCCTTCCACTAAGCATAACAAAAAATTCTACTGTATCATGTAAATGAAATACAAACAGAACCGCCGGACTCCAATCTAATATCCTTCCTCTGTTCGTAAATCACACAAAAAAACTTCAAGTAAAAAGTGTCGTCTAGAGTTCTTTGAAAGGTAATGAAACTAGTCAGATACCCTTAATGTTTCCAAATACATCTTATTAAAAATAGGCAAAATGACAAAACGTAAAACGTGGCCAAATGATTAATAAAAACTCCAGAAAAGTCGTTGGTTGGTTTTTCATAATTTTTGTCGTTAGACATCCTGTCAAAACAGCTAGATCTAGCGACTTGTCGCTGAAGTTGACAACACTGCCAACTTATCATTTTGAGCACGTCAGCTTTAAGGTTTATACGACTCAATAAACCTCCAAAGTGTATTTTTTACTGCATATGTTTCAATTTTTAGTGCATATTTAAACAGTTTTTACTGCATAGTTGCATGCATATTTCCAGGATTATTAGTGCATAAAGTTCCATGATCTAATATCATCATCAAGACTTTGATTTCTTGGCTGTTCCGATCTCAAATTCAAAGATTTACTTTTGCTCTTTCGCTATAAAATCAATAAATACAGGGAATTGCATGAAGTTCCGCGGTCTAATGATAATTATTATGACTATTTCATTATATGACGTCATTCCATTTTCGGCAAATGAAATATAATGAAATTTTGAATTTCAACCAATCATAATCATACATCGCGATAATTTCTGCAGCTCGATTTATCACTATCAATTTATCGCATGGTCGTTCTTTTGTTTAGCCAGTGTCGCCAACTGTTTCCACGTAAATCGATGTAATAAATAAAAAGTGCGAAACCTACTTCCACATCTACATCTTCATCTTCTAATTCCATGTCAATTGTATCTAAAGAAAATAACACACCTTCATAACAATTGTTCATTTAACTAATGTAATAATCAGGTTATTTCTAATTATACTATAAAAAGTTTAAATTAAATTAGGATTTCAGCAGATAATGAAAACGCATTTCTGCTATAATAACAAGAGAAAAGCGCAGTACATATAATTAATATTGTGACAGCGACGTGAGATTCGAACTCACGACCAGCGTCCCGCAAGAGAGAAGATCGCGCGGAGCACTTTGGGATGGCGCGCGGCGGAGAGGGGAAAGGGCCAACGCGGCGAGAGAGTGGAGAGAGAGTGCGCGCGCATCTGGTGCTGGTAGAGAGGAGAGGGCTCTGGATTTTTCTGGAGTGCCGTCTCTAGAGACGCGTGGAACTTTCGAGGCTACGTCGCTGTGGTTATAAATTAAGGACGCGAAGGAACGACAGCAGTTTTTCAGTTGATTAGTCAGCCAGTCAGTGAGAAAGCCAGAGCAAGCAAGCCAGTCTTGTGTACCGGAGTTCGACTCGAGTGTGCGTCCGCATCTGCGTCAGCATCCGAAGGCCTGAGTTCGAGTGCAGTGGACCGCAGTTGGAGGGACCTGAGTTCGAGTGCAGTGGACCGCAGTTGGAGGGACCTGAGTTCGAGTACAGTGAACTGTCTCTGGAGATCTGTGGTTCGAGATACTGTGAACTCGAGTGACTGAGCTAGAAGAACTGTGAACTGAGAACTGATAGTTCTGATTTGTAAATAGTGCTTTGTAAATATTAGTTAAGATTAACAGTTTATTGTTGTTCGTACTAGTCCAAGTAAATTGTCATTGTCGTCGGTGGAGTGCTATAACGAATACTGTGTTAAGTGAAAATCCAATTGTTGACGAGAGCGTTTAAGGCGAATTGTAGAAAGGAATTATTGTTGTGGCGAATAAATTACATTGTTGTTACTAATAAAATTCACAATATTTTTAAACCTGTATTTCGCTTTTCTCAATTGGCATTTCTGAATAACATTCAATTTATTTATAGCAGTAATCGTTATTCATGTATTTCGACTTCACAATGTCTGAATAGGTCAAGTATTCATAAATATACAATTATTAACATTTTGTGAGCGAATTTTAGGGATTATTATTTATGTTTTTTTTTTTATTCACGAAAAAGTCCTAATAAATGCCACTTCAGGTCTGGTTTTATCGGAAAATCTCAGACCTCTTGTGACATTGCTATAGATACCTAATAAATTTTTGTTAACCAGTCTGTTTTATATTGTTCTTGGAAAAATTATAAATCGATCCCATAAAATTATTACAAAGAGGTTTCAGAACCTATACCATTTGACTCGTCTCAGTGCTCACTGTGATTCACTTTAAACGTCAGGGAGGTGCTGATTCTCCCCCTCCCACCATACATATACGTTTAATCTATGTAGGCCTATCTGCCTCTTGCCTCAGAATCTCTAGACAAGCTAAATAGGATTAATTTGTGGCTTCCGAGGAAGTTTCTCAACAGGGTAGATCAGCCACTTTTACTCCCACAGTACTGACACTGTTACACTTGTCTGTTCTGATGTAATTATAAACTTACCGTGCGTTGAGAGATCTGCACAGACAATTTCTGCAATTCTGATTAGATAATTCATCAGAAGCTTGCAAGAACAGACATTGCAGTGTGCATAGATATCTGAGGAACAGTCTACCAACTGTTGTTAACAAATTCTCAAAACTCAAACAGATAAGTAATGGTAATCGTTTATTATCCATTTTAATGTTATGAGATATTTAGAAAGAGTCACTATTTGATGGCAAAAAGAATGAGTTTCCTAGTATACAGAGAATGTGTGATCCATAGGCGGCTTGCAATTTAATGCTTTCTATTATACAATATGATTTCATATCCACTTGTATCTATACACTAAGTCAGTGATCGCCAAAAGCTGTGTCGCGACACATGCCCCTGTCTCCACTCAAGCGTAACCATGACATCATATCCCCACTCTCTGTTTACAGCCTTCACTTCGATATAAGACAAGACATTTATCAGCAGCGGACGTACGCATGTAATGTTACAAGTGTGTAGGATAATATGTTTCGATGTCTTTTCCAAAACAGATTATATGTAAAAACTTAATTTTAAAGAGCATAGGAGCAAAAGTATTTCTTTTGTGCAGATGGCAAAAATATGAGATACTTAATTTGTTGTAAAATTTTAAATGAAGTATAAAATAACAATGTACGTTCTCGTTATTCTTTTTGATATAGAGTCTACCACGCCCTTACCTGTAAATTGAATATTTCATTAACAAACGAACAATAAAAAGTATCGCCTTCTACAGTATGTCTTAATCGGGGTAAAATACTTCGACGTTTTTTTTAAGTGTGTAGTGTAATTTACAACTTCGTGACCAGCCTGGTACGTTTTCTAATTTCAAATATCTGCTGATGTAAAGTGCATTTATTTTTATGGTAAATAAGAAAATATATATTATTTTATTAATAATACAAAAATAATGAATAGGAGGATAAAAGTTACCACGGAAAAAGGTGTGTGTAGTTAATAAGTAGAAGAATATTATATTGTTTTCGTTTTTTGGTCACAGTCCGTCTCTGCACTGTTATTCACTGCATTACCTGAGGAGATACCCACTCCACCCCTCTCCCTGCGATAGTTGTGTGCGGGTTGCATTTCTATTACGTCACAATTTCGTGGTGTTTGGCAACCACTGCACTAAATGGATTACTATAGATCGGTCTATGAAATTTTATTTACCAAGAGAATACGTGTTTTAATCAATGTGTAAAATTTCCAGGTTTCTTCTAGAATTTATCCGATTGCTTACAATACAATGAAAAATACTGAAGTTGCATTATTTATTTTTATTTTTGAGCTACAGAAGAATTTTTAATATTGCAGTTGTTGAAATTCAGTACAGGGCGATCCAAAGGCCATTTATGTGCAACTTTTTATTACGATGTAGTAGCACTGTCTAGTATATACAGTCACGAAACTCAATATGTAGGGAATATGCATCCATCGAGCGTATTCCGAATCTCATCGGTGAGCAATCTGATGGCATCACGGTGTTCCGAATTTCACCTATGGCTTCACTGATGCTCCACCGGTGTCGCACCGGTGCCATCAGCTTCCAGAGGTGGTGGCAGTCTCCATCAGCCACTGTCAGTGAATCTGATTGGTTCTTGTATAGGGCGGGAATTAGCAGACGAATGACATCGTGCACTGTTGTGTCATGGCGGTGTGTTCTGCTGTATTGTTTGTAATGAGCACAACGTAAAAACAATATGTTAATGGCTTATGAGCGAACATGTCAACGGACCAGTTATTACTACCGGTTCAAGAAATAAATTGTTTATGCTCTCTTTTCTTTGAACGAGATTGCAGTACAGAAATTTCACAAAATTTTGCTAGCGTAGCACAGACAACAACTTATACAGTCGCCATGACAGCCATCGATCCTTCCAGCAGTTTTGTTCCTATTTCGCTGCAGCGTGGCGTCATTGTTGTCCACCGGTCCGGTGAGATTCGGAATACGCTGATAGATAGTTGCTAACCACTAGGTTCACTACTATCGCCTCATTACAGGCAATGCGAAATAGTACTGGCACAGTCTATTGCTCCTATAGTCGCGACACTGTTATTCCGGGCGTGACTCCTCCTCTTTGCTTACGTCTTAGGAAGTGAAGGCTCTATAAAGTCTAGGTAGGTAGTATCGTTCGCCATTTTTGTTCTTTCGTTGCCAGACGAGGAATCTATTTGCCACACCGTTAAATATTATCATGTCATAGCTCCTATGATAATAAATCAAACGCACTGTAATAATTCAGCAAATAACGTCCTCTTGTGCTTTCTGCGAACGCCAACGAAAGAGTCAAAATGGCGTGCGATTATATTAAGTATTTATCGAGCCTTAGGAAATGCATTACGTCATCATCAGCGAATCACAAGACGCACACGTTTCAATGTAGCCGACGTAAAACGTGATTGGCTGCCGGAAATAAGAGCGACTGGACTATACTACCTCAACAACTCAAGCTTCGTGACTGTATATACTACACCAGTGGTCGTCAGCACACGCTTAAATGTGCAAAGGGTAAACGGAGCCGTCCCGTGTGCCCCGTCGTGCAGCAGGAAGAGATAGAGAGCATACACGCTAGCAGCTACGAGTGCACCATGGTGCACTGTGTTCTCCGCGGGTACGAGACGCTAGCTCCAGGGTGCTCTGTGCTGACGACCGCTGTACTAGACTGTGGTAGTAGCGAAACCAATCAGGTTCATGGACTCATTCACCACTAAAATGTCACGTGTTCCATATCATTAAAAGCACAAAAGAAGCTGTCATTTTATTTTACTTTATTGTGTTCTCAGTACGGTCCGAAATATATAATGTAATCAGAAAAATGTAGTGTAAATCTTAAAACAATAACCATGGCCACAAGACTGTCTGTGTACGATGGAATGGAGATATGGCAGTGATTGGTACTTACTTACTTACTGGCTTTTAAGGAATCCGCAGGTTCATTGCCACCCTCACATAAGCTCGCCATTGGTACCTATCCTGAGCAAGATTAATCCAGTCTCTACCATCATATCCCACCTCCCTCAAATCCATTTTAATATTATCTTCCTATCTACGTCTCGGCCTCCCGAAAGGTCTTTTTCCCTCCGGCCTCCCAACTAACACTCTATATGCATTTCTGGATTCGCCCATACGTGCTACAAGCCCTGCCCATCTTAAACGTCTGGATTTAATGTTCCTAATTATATCAGGTGAAGAATACAATGCGTGCAGTTCTGTGTTGTGTAACTTTCACCATTCTCCTGTAACTTCATCCCTCTTAGCCCCAAATATTTTCCTAAGCACCTTATTCTCAAACACCCTTAACCTATGTTCCTCTCTCAAAGTGAGAGTCCAAGTTTCACAACCATACAGAACAACCGGTAATATAACTGTTTTATAAATTCTAACTTTCAGATTTTTTGACAGAAGACTAGATGATAAAAGCTTCTCAACCGAATAATAAGAGGCATTTCCCATATTTATTCTATCTTTAATTTCCTCCCGAGTATCATTTATATTTGTTACCGTTGCTCCAATATATTTGAACTTCTCCACCTCTTCAAAAGATAAATTTCCAATTTTTATATTTCCATTTCGTACAATATTCTCGTCACGAGATATAATCATATACATTGTCTTTTCGGGATTTATTTCCAAACCTATCGCTTTACTTGCTTCAACTAGAATTTCCGCGTTTTCCCTAATCGTTCGTGGATTTTCTCCTAACATACTCACGTCATCCGCATAGACAAGAAGCTGATGTAACCCGTTCAATTCCAAACCCTCTCTGTTATCCTGGACTTTCCTAATGGCATACTCTAGAGCAAAGGTAAAAAGTAAAGGTGATAGTGCATCTTCTTGCTTTAGCCCACAGTGAATTGGAAACGCATCAGACAGAAAGTGACTTATACGAACTCTGCTGTATGTTTCACTGAGACACATTTTAATTAATCGAACTAATTTCTTGCAAATACCAAATTCAATAAGAATATCATATGAAACTTCTCTCTTAATCGAGTCATATGCCTTTTTGAAATCTATGAATAACTGATACACTGTACCTTTATACTCCCATTTTTTCTCCATTATCTGTCGAATACAAAATATCTGGTCAATAGTTGATCTATTACGCCTAAAACCACACTGATGATTCCCAATAATTTCATCTAGATATGGAGTTAATCTTCTCAAAAGAATATTGGACAACATTTTGTACGACGTCAACAAAAGTGATATTCCTCGAAAGTTACTTCAGTTAGTCTTGTCCCCCTTCTTAAAAATAGGTACGATTATGGACTCCTTCCATTGTTCTGGTACAATTTCCTTTTCCCAAATAGCAAGTACAAGCTTATAAATTTCGTTAGATAATGCGCTTCCACCCTCTTGTATTATTTCTGCTCGAATTTGATCGATACCTGGAGACTTATAATTTTTCTGATTTTCTATTGCAATTTCGACTTCAGAAAGTGTGGGTTCGGGTATAAATGGCTCAGTAGTTTGTATTTCAATTTTTTCCCTATCATTTCTATTTGGCCTATGTATATTTAGTAGTTGTCCCAAATAGTTTTTCCATCTGTTCAGGATTGAATGAGCGTCTGCAGTGATTGATGTCATTCTTAAAACAAAAAGTTATACCATCGAGAGAATAGACACTACGATCAAATATAGCGGAGCATACAAAACCTTGGAGTATAACAAGGTCATAATTATTGTTAACGTTATTTGGAAATAAAATGTGCGATTTAATTTCAACATGAATTTTAACAATAGGTATCAGTTATTAATATTAGTCGCGGTATTAATGAGATTGATACATGTTTTCAAATGTGTCAAGTTTGAGTCTGTTATTCTTTGATAAAATAATATACAAAACATTGTGTACTCATTGTTATGAATGGCATCAACTTCTAGGTTTTGTCTCATTTCAAATTCTCTTTGTGGCTTGCAATATGTATTTCGCCACAGAGTGGCCACGTAGTGCCTTAATTAAACTCAGTCCCACTCTGGAACAAAACCCGCTGAATAATTCACGAGCTTAGAGTCTGATGAGATGCTTCCACTTGCGATTGTTGAATGTTATTTCACTGTGATGATTTCTATTGTCATTAAAAAGCAGACGATATCTCTTGAGAAGAATCACTCTTTTCATAAAAGGAAAAAAGTATTTCATGCATTGACCACCAGTAATATAAATTCAGTGTCTGAAAACATTTTTAATATTTAGGCAGTAATTATCCCGCGCCTACGCACTAATAACTCAATCGAGTTACTGTAGATTTCCCCTCAACTCCTCACTCCACCTTCCTCGGCTGAACGAATAAACAAGAAGGTAAGCATTGCTCAGTGATGGATTGCATAAGGCTTTTACGAAAATTCTGTCCTTGCTCCCCTTAATTATTCTAAATTAATCAATAATAACATCTATCATAAATCAATCGACCTATCACTTAAAAGCCAAATTGGCCAGTCTCTTATATTGAGACAACTCATCCTGCCTAAGGTATTTCCGTGGTATTCCTAAGGCGATAAGACAAACGTCGGGATGAGCCCTAAGAAAAATGGGCCACGGACCTATATGCCCTTCCCCATAAAATCCCCCTTTTTCTTTTCTAACATACGACTTAATGCCCTAGTTCAGACTTTATAAAATTACTAAATACATGTGCAAGGTCACTCATGTAGCCGCAATGCGAAAGGACAGGGAACCTTCCAAATTGCAGATTCAGAATTCACGGCGTCTCTCCTGGCGGTCTTCACCTGCCTTGTCATCGAACAACAGACGACAGAGTCTTCTCGACTCCTCCTGCACTGCGAAATGACACAGTTCATTTCAATGTGCAGATTTACACCAGCCATCTCCTCGTCCCGTCCCGTGATCACCTGATCACATTTCCGTCCCCCTCGCTTATGTGGTACCTAAGAGGTTACGTCCATTTTCGGTTTTCCCCTTCAAAGTTTTCTAGAGCTCCTTCAGTGGAGCAGCTTAACCAGGAGTGAGACTAGCGGCCAACAGGCTTGGAGCTCACATATTTAGTTTCGTACAGCCCCCAACCCCTTGCAAGGACGCGTTTGCGTACCTTTTAAATTTGTCCTCCCAATTCTCCTCCTCCGATTTTTCGATTTTTCGACTGTTCTTGCTGGTCCCCTGAAATCAATCACTGATGCATACTGCCAACTGTGCGTTTGTTTATAAGGCAGTGTAAGAGGAAAGGACATGGGGGAGAGTTTCAGAGTTCCGTTCCACTACCCCAGCCGTGGCGAAAATGTGACTCACGAGCACATTGTGGCTCGCAATGATAGCTGTGCATTTCTCTTGCTTTCTACCTCTCACAACACACCCTCTCACTCACTGGAGTCAAACTCCGTTCCATTTGTATTTGTTTCTGACCTGCGAGCGGCGTATCGTCGCAATGTCTCTCTCGAATACATGTACATCTACAAAAACGAAAGTTTCAAGTAGGATGGCAGGACGCATTTTTTTGCTGCCAATATGATGAGAATACTAAATGTATGATTTGTTCACAAGTATTACGAGGAAACGGTTGTATAACATAAAATGGCATTATACTACATGTTATTCATGAAACATTAAAAGGTTAAGTGTTGTTATTATTATTATTATTATTATTATTATTATTATTATTATCTCTGTACATCGATCCTTTTTCAGCAGATGTACAAATAATGAGGTTAGATCTTCAATTTGAACTCACTGATTTACTATGTGATATTAAATGAAAGCCAGATGTAAGGACTTGACAAATGTTGAACTTTTCAAATCTTTGCCAAAAATAAATATCCGAAGCTTCGTTCTTTCGCTTGCTCTTTTGAAGCCATGTTCACTACAACTTACGTTTGTTAAAAATTATTTTCAACAATGAAAATAGTAAAATCCAAATATAGAACACGACCTTCGTGATCAACTACGACTGGCAGTAAGTGACATAAGTCCTGATTTTGAAACTCCGTCGCAGAGTCATTCTGTAGACAGTTAATTTTAGGTTGTGATAATGTGTCCTGTGTTTCATTGTTTATTTCTTTCTTCATTACACGTACTAAACATTAGTTTGTAGCCTTGTACTGTATAAAATTGTATGTAAGTGCTTGACGTGAGGAAAATGAAAATCCGTTAATAAGTGAGATAGTTGCTTCACTTCCCCTTCGGGTGTCCGCCTCCCTCCATAGGTGCTATGCACGTTGTAGGTCAGGCATGTCAATTGATGCCCACAGGTGCAAGCGCGCGCTTTAGAGCCCAGGAGAGCCTGAGCGCTTTACAGCGGAAAGGAAAGAGATAGACGAAAGAGGTGGTTTATGCCGCTTGGTCGAGCTATATTCAGTGATGGCCAGCACTGATTAAATAGATAAAGGGAAGAGAACTTATTAAAACTGTATCCATGTTAATTTTTAGATTTGTCTGAGAAGTATAAGTGCATTATAAGAATGTAAGTTTTAATTTTAATGCTCATTTTTACAAGTTTGATTTTTTTTATTCAAAAGAAATATTTTCTCAACTTTTCATATAGAAAAGTGAAATTTTCAGGTATAAGCCTATTTATTTAGTAGCCTTACAGAATGTTTTCTTAAATCAAATATACCGTCTATACGTATTACTGAAGATAGTGTATTGAAAATTTTGAAAATTATTTGTAAGAAAATTAATTAACAAAGCAACTACTGTTACATCATAAGCAAAAGATACGTGCCAATGTGTTGTAAAAATGTCAGCTCTATAGCTTCAGCAGATTTCGAGAAAATAATTTAATATTCTGATGATAGGAAATTGCTCACAAATATCACCTTAAAAACATAATGCGATAAGAGTTTTGTTATGTAATATTAGTTACACTTAAAACAGATACAGTACCTGGGTAACTTTGCTTTGTACTGTAATATTGTTTTGATTAGTTTATTGATTACTTTTGTAAGGCTAAAGATACCATCAATATAAATACCAACTTATGTCATACTCAATCTCTTTCTTTGGAATATCACTTTCTTTATGAATTATGTGTTTCATCCACTTAATATAGTATAATATTATACTACTATGGAATTTAAGTGAATATTCCTTCTCAACTCTCTATTATGTTATTAAGATTTAAAACACAAGTGCAATGTTAAGAAATCAGTGTTAGTACTTTTGTTTTAAAGACAATATAGATAACATTAAACAAAAAGAAGCCATATAAAAATAACGACATAAAATTTCACGTTCCGTTTGAAGTTTGTGCACCGCTGTTTTCGTAATGCAACAGGTTGCTTATTCATATACACAACCATTCCTCTTTCCATACTTAGCGCTTGCTGCCCGCGCACGACGTCAAGGTCAGAAAAATGCGTTTGATTTGACATCACTGTTGTAGGTTATTATGTGTTAACCCATAAAGTAAATAGCTTCTGAAATAATTTACGTTTAAACGTCAAATTGAATAGACATTATTTTAGTTAAGTGTAAAAATATGATAGAAGTTCTTACGAAGTTACTCCAAATGACTGTATAGATTCTTTGCTGCGCAGATACAGTGCAGTAATAATTTTCGTGCATTTTAGTTCCATTAGTTTACTTTGGATCCATTATGACTGCTATGAAATTGTTATGCGGATTCTGTAGATGAGAGGTAAGCCAATGATCCGTGACGGGAACTACTTTGTTAATGCCCCAGTTGATAAAGACATCTTTAAACTCCCTACACCATTTGCTCCTTCAGGACATGTTCTGTTCTACCTTTATCTTTACGTCCACCAGACGGCTGTGGGGCATATTCTACATGCTGAAAGATAAATATCGAGTGTTGCATCTCTAGCAGTTTCGATTCTAAGCAAAGGAAAGCAAGAGTGATCTCCTTACCACATTCACTGGACATGTGTGTATTGCTACTTTCATTTCTACTTTACATGAACCTGAGCTTTGAATTTTGCTGACAATAAGTTCTTATACCTAACAATTCCAGTCATTTTTTTAAACGAAGTTCATAGTAAATGAAATACTAGTCCACAGAACTACAGGGACATCATTTTATTTTTACTTGCATTTTTATTGTACCTGCATTTCTGAATGTACTTCCTTCCCACCCCTTCACTAATGTCCTTGCTCCCATCAGACACACAAACTTACGGTCGCTGTTGCGTTCGAAGTCTTCAAGCAGTGAAGTAAACACTGCAGTGTATAGTGTGTTTCAGAAATATGATTGCGTTTTCTATAGAAGAAAGAACCTATATTAATAATATCGTACTAAACATTTATATTCAAGAAACGATAAATTCAATTTCAGAGAATATGCTTCAAAATGTTTTTAATAATATGCGTAAAGAATTGAAGCCTGCATTGTAATGAACGGCAACTATTTTCAGCAACTTGTTTAAAAATTCAGATTAGCTTATTTTCAATTGAGGTGGCTAGAAGCAAAGGAATGCTAGTGACATTTGTAATAACATGAGTTAAGTGCATCCAGTGTAAGCAAAAGTATCTAAAATTGTAGTGGCAAAGGGATATTTTAATCGCATCACACATTACAATTTAAATAAAAATTTCACCGATTTTACGAAAGCTTAAATATTTAAACCCCATTTTCCCAAAAGTAACTTAAGTGCACTTACAGCCCTTTACTTATGACCCCCTCAATTTAAATGCACTCTCTATATTGTATGTTAACATCAACAATTAATATGCTAAATAAAGTAGACATTACATAACGAACATAGCCGCCTGAAAAGTTGAGTTTTTAGAAAAAAAAATGTTACTACTCTACTGTATTTTGATAAATTCCGTAAAAGTGATGATCAAACTGAAAATCGTAATATCGTATTTCCTTACAACATAAATGGATACACTACTTTTCTCTCCTCCTATACCTAGTAAAATGATTTGTTCACATATTGCACTAGTAACATCAAACTCCTGTAATGGAAGGGGGCAACAGTGTTTCCGAGTATAGCCGGGTTAATGATAAAAATGTTGGTAAAAATAAAGTGATGTCCCTGTATTTCTAAAGAAAGCAGAAAAGAAAAAATGCTATAATAATTGGACATAAGCGACTACCGAATACAATGAACGACAGACATTCCAATTATAACAGTAAATAATGCCACTATTCCGTACAATTCCGTCGTCAGAAACCTCGGCGTTTACTTAGACGAATATTTAAACTGGGAATGCCAAATAAAGGAAATATCCAAGAGAGTGTGCTATACCATGCATTCTCTTAACCCATTCAGAAACTTCCTCCCGTTAAAATTAAAACAGACTTTAGTGCAAACCCTCGTATTGCCACTGCTTGGCTATTGCGACGTAATACTTACAGGTTTGCAACTGAACTTTCGAACAAGCTACAGTGTGGGCACAATATGTGTGTCAGATTTATCAGGAATGGTCGCAAATTTGACCATATTACACCTTCGTTCATATCTTTATCCTGGCTGCAACTTAGTAACCGTAGAACACTTCATTCGCTCTCTCTTCTGTTTCGAGTTCTCCACACTTCTACTCCAAATTATCTTCGTTCCCGGTTTAACTACTTATCCTGCAATCACAATCTAAACACCAGGTCACAAGAGAGCCAAATCCTAGCAATTCCTGCCCATAGAACATCCCACTATTCATCCTCTTTCACTGTCTACGTCCCCCGTGAATGGAATTCTCTACTTCAGAAGATTAGGGGCTGCCAGACAATAACTACTTTCAAGGCAAAGCTAAACAATTTCTTACTGACGCAGACAAATTGAAGTTGTAATTATAATCATAATCGAATTTAATGATTTAATTATATTTAGGTATGATTATTATTATTAATATTATTAGTACATAGTTATTTCATTGGAGTGTTGGGAAGGTAAAAGAATTGTTATGTATTGTATTATATTGTATTAATTATGTTTTGCTCCTTAGCAATATAGTAATTTTGTATTTTTGTATCGCACTGGTTGAGTGGAAGAGAAGGCCGAATGGCCTTAACTCTGCCAGTTAAAATAAACCATTATTATTATTATTATTATTATTATTATTATTATTATTATTATTATTATATCAATTGAATTGTTTTTCCTTTTCCAACTGATTATTTTATACATATTCATATATGAGGCCTTGCCATCCTCATTGAATAATTAAGACTACAGTACATGTAATCAACATGTAGATGCCTATTACTGGAGAAAAAATTAGTCTCGGCACCGGGAATCGAACCCAAGATCTTTCAGCTTTGCGCACTGAGCGCTCTTTCCATCTGAGCTATTCCGAGACCCGATTCACCGATTCACGATGCCTGCCAAACTCTCGTCCTTTGCATCATTATTTTTATTATAATGTTATGATTGCCGCTATGCTCTTTTCTTTATTTTTACACAAAATTGTTGAAACCAATAGCGCAGGGCACTTGCGCTTTATAGAAATTAAGGTTCTTTCATAAAAGTGAGGAAAAAGAAATTTCATCATGCTCTGCTAGCATTCGCGTGTAAATACAAAACCATTCTTTCGGACATACACAATTCATTATTAGGTTTCCATAGACACTGAAACAAAATGAAATACAATCACAGGAAATCAGCATGAGCATTATTCAGAAAATAAACATTCAACCACTGCCCTGTGCTACGAATATTCTATGCCACCAACTCATTTCCTGTAAAACATTCACGAAGAGTTACTATGACTAGTACAGAGTGAATAAAGAAGACCGGAAATGTTTCGTCATCACAATAATGTAAAACATTTTTGTTGTAAAACGTAACTGTGGCATTCAAACATTAGACACAACTTTCAACACTATATCTCTAATCGAAATATTAACAACCAAATTTCTTGGTTTGCATATTAATAATATATTAAACTGGAAAAATCATATTAAAGAAATAACGCTCAAACTTAGCTCAGCATGCTTCGCAATTAGGTCGTTACAACAATTTCTAAACAGCAGTATCTTAAAGACAATATATTTAGCCTATTTTCATTCCAGTATGTCCTACGGAATATTATTTTGGAGAAAGTTACACAACGCAGAACTGTAGCTATGCATTTTATTCTTCACCTGATATAATTAGGAATATTAAATCCAGACGTTTGAGATTGGCAGGGCATGTAGCACGTTTTGACGAATCAAGAAATGCATATAGAATGTTAGTTGGGAGGCTGGAGGGTATAAGACCTTTCGGAAGGCTGAGACATAGATGGGACGATAATATTAAAATGGATTTGAGGGAAGTGGGGTGTGATGGTAGAAACTGGATTAATCTTGCTCAGGATAGGGACCGATGACAGGCTTATGTGAGGGCGGCAATGAACCTCTGGGTTCCTTTAGGTAAATAAGTAAAAAAAATTGGAGAAAGTCGCACAACAAATATTTGTGTGTTCAAAAGTTATTTAAATCCATTATAATCCGTAAAAGAGGGAGTTGGTGCCATATACTACATCTATTGTTCATCACAGGTCCTTCTATAGGGTTATCTAGTTTAGTTTATTGATCTTAAGGTACAGATATAGTTGATCTTCATTAGATTCACATTAAATGTGTACAAATGCAGATATATGTATGTTTTGAAATTTATTTTGCACTTTGATGTTAATATTTAATTCGTGTCCTGTGTTCTTGATGCTAATAAAATTGTATAGTGATGAAATGTTGATAATCCTTATTTTGATCACTGTAATAAAAATAGCCTTCTTAATTTATAACTACATTACGCAAAAAAAGAAACAGATTACTGAGAATATAGGACATCAACATCGATGCGGATGCAATTACTAAATATAAACTATTCGAATATAGACCATGACATCACTACTTGAATATCACTGGAATGGTATTTCCATATTCGAGTAAAACTTCAGATTCATAAATGTGTTCGATTCTCGAAAACATAAGATTCTCCAAATATTAGAAGTTTTAGCTGGCCGCATGCAGTTCTACAGCAGCCTCGTACGCACCGTCAGTATCACATTTCGCAATTTCTCCCCACATACCACATTTAACAAGACAATGTGTTCGGAAAATAATCCACGCATATTCTTACGGACGAGGACGGTAATAACCGTACGATAACAAATGTATAATTTCTGTGCAGTCTCGACGTGAAACTAGAGCCAAGCAAAAACAGTGGTTGTACACTTGATAAATTCCGCTTATCCTTCTAAAACAGGCATGTCCATGGATGCCCACAGGAGCAAGCGCGCGCTTTAGAGCCCAGGAGAGCCTGAGCGCTTTACAGCGGAAAGGAAAGAGACAGACGAAAGAGGCGGTATATGCCGCTTGGTCGAGCTATATTCAGGGATGGCCAGCACTGATTCAATAGATAAAGAGAAGAGAACTTATTAAAAATGTATCCGTGTTAATTTTTAGATTTTCCTGAGAAGTATAAGTGCATTATAAGAATGCAAGTTTTAATTTTAATGATTATTTTTCAGAAGTTTGGTTTCTTTTTGTTCAAAAGAAATATTTTCTCAACTTTTCGTATAGAAAAGTGAAATTTTCAGGTATAGGCCTATTTATTTAGTAGCCTTACAGAATGTTTTCGTAAATCTAATATACCGTATATACGTATTACTGAAGATAGTGTATTAAACATTTTGAAATATTCGCATGGAAATTATTTGTAAGAAAATGAATTAACAAAGCAACTAGTGTTACATCATAAGCAAAAGATACGTGCCCATGTGTTGTAAAAATGTCAGCTCTATAGCTTCAGCACATTTCGAGAAAATAATTTAATACTCTGATGATAGGAAGTTGCTCACAAATATCACCTTAAAAGCATAATGCGATAAGAATTTTGTTATGTAATCTTAGTTACACTTAAAACAGATACAGTACCTAGGTAACTTTGCTTTGTACTGTAATATTGTTTTGATTAGTTTATTGATTACTTTTGTAAGGCTAAAGATACCATCAATATTAATTCCAACTTATCATGTCATACTCAATATCTTTCTTTGGAATATCACTTTCTTTACGAATGATGTGTTTCATCCACTTAATACGGTGTAATATTATACTACTATGGAATTTAAGTGAATATTCCTTCTTAACTCTCTATTATGTTATTAAGATTTAAAACACAAGTGCAATATTAAGAAATCAGTGTTAGTACTTTTGTTTTACAGACAATATGGATAATATGAAACAGAAAGAAGCCATATAAAAATAACGACATAAAATTTCACGTTCCGTTTGAAGTTTGTGCACCACTGTTTTCTTAATGCAACAGGTTGCTTATTCATATACACAATCCTTCCTCTTTCCATACTTAGCGCTTGCTGCCCGCGCACGACGTCAAGGTCAGAAAAATGCGCTTGCTTTGACATCACTGCCCTAGAAGTTTTAACTGGCCGCATGCAGTTCTACAGCAGCCTCGTACGTACCTTCAGTGTCCAAAGTACATTTCGCAATTGCTCTCCGCATACAACATTTAAGAAGACAGTGTGTTCGGAAAATAATCCACGTAATTTCTGACGGAGGAGGACGGAAAGAATCGAACGATGACAATTGTATGATTTTTGTGCAGTCTCGATGTGAAACTAGAGTCAAGCAAAAACAGTGGTTGCACGCTTGACAAGTTCCGCTTATCCTTCTAAAACATAAAAAATCTCGAGCCCTCTAAACCGGTTTCGATTTATCTCGCTTGCTATGTGCTACATACAGAATACCTCATTTGATCGAGCAAGCAGTTTATGCAGGCGTGGCCGCGTAAATTATATGATACATATTTTACACCATATTCCACGCGGTGTAATAAATTATTCTCATGGAGGTAAATTAATAAGTTACATACTAGCTATACTGTGTGCTAGAATAAGTTGTTTTGCTGCGTTTATAATTATTGAGGGACAAATTTGGATTTTGGACAGTTTTTATTTTCAAGTTTTGTGGGAACAAAACCAAGCTCGTCGTACTTTCTGTGCTAGGGTCTTCCTGCGTACGACATTTCGTCTTAAAGTCTTATTCTTAATACAGAATCTAACTTCAAAATTACTGATTATAAACTCTTAACGCTTGAACTATGTTGCGAACACAAACTGATTATTTCATTCCCTCCTTTTACAATTTCTACTGTAGACTATCAGGTCATAATGAGCAGGAAACAATTCAGAAACGCGTAATATAAGTCAAAAGATGCCACCTGTGGGAAAGATTCCACAAATAATTCTCGAAAGGACAAACAATTTATGTTTTTTCTCTTTTAATATTGGCCTCTGAGAACAGGAAATTTTCTATCTGCGAATTAAAAGACACTATTAATTACCAAACTGATAATAAGACTGTGGCCCAGGGTACCGAAACGCATTAATTTACGAACTTAGAGACCACAGTGTTGTATAGACAGAGGGTAATGGGAGATTGAAAGAGCAATTACTCCTTTCCTCAACATGTAAATATTCAATATCAAATTATTTAGAGATATTATTTCCGTCAAATTACTTATCAATATTAAATCAATAACAAATCATTACATCATATAAAACTTGTTAATGACATTTATAATTTGAGATATGTTGCTTTGTTATTTATAATTTGCAATATGTTGCTTTGTTATTTATAATTTGCAATATGTTGCTTAGTTATTCATAATTTGCAATATGTTGCTTTGTTATTCATAATTTGCAATATGTTGCTTTGTTATTCATAATTTTCGATATTGTTGCTTTGTTATTCATAATTTGCAATATGTTGCTTTGTTATTCATAATTTGCAATATGTTGCTTTGTTATTCATAATTTTCGATATTGTTGCTTTGTTATTCATAATTTGCAATATGTTGCTTTGTTATTCATAATTTGCGATATGTTGCTTTGTTATTCATAATTTGCAATATGTTGCTTTGTTATTCATAATTTGCAATATGTTGCTTTGTTATTCATAATTTGCAATATGTTGCTTTGTTATTCATAATTTGCAATATGTTGCTTTGTTATTCATAATTTTCGATATTGTTGCTTTGTTATTCATAATTTGCAATATGTTGCTTTGTTATTCATAATTTGCGATATGTTGCTTTGTTATTCATAATTTGCAATATGTTGCTTTGTTATTCATAATTTGCAATATGTTGCTTTGTTATTCATAATTTGCAATATGTTGCTTTGTTATTCATAATTTTCGATATTGTTGCTTTGTTATTCATAATTTGCAATATGTTGCTTTGTTATTCATAATTTGCAATATGTTGCTTTGTTATTCATAATTTGCAATATGTTGCTTTGTTATTCATAATTTTCGATATTGTTGCTTTGTTATTCATAATTTGCAATATGTTGCTTTGTTATTCATAATTTGCGATATGTTGCTTTGTTATTCATAATTTGCAATATGTTGCTTTGTTATTCATAATTTGCAATATGTTGCTTTGTTATTCATAATTTGCAATATGTTGCTTTGTTATTCATAATTTGCAATATGTTGCTTTGTTATTCATAATTTGCAATATGTTGCTTTGTTATTCATAATTTGCAATATGTTGCTTTGTTATTCATAATTTTCGATATTGTTGCTTTGTTATTCATAATTTGCAATATGTTGCTTTGTTATTCATAATTTGCGATATGTTGCTTTGTTATTCATAATTTGCAATATGTTGCTTTGTTATTCATAATTTGCAATATGTTGCTTTGTTATTCATAATTTGCAATATGTTGCTTTGTTATTCATAATTTGCGATATGTTGCTTTGTTATTCATAATTTGCAATATGTTGCTTTGTTATTCATAATTTGCAATATGTTGCTTTGTTATTCATAATTTGCGATATGTTGCTTTGTTATTCATAATTTACAATATGTTGCTTTGTTATTCATAATTTGCAATATGTTGCTTTGTTATTCATAATTTGCAATATGTTGCTTTGTTATTCATAATTTGCAATATGTTGCTTTGTTATTCATAATTTGCAATATGTTGCTTTGTTATTCATAATTTTCGATATTGTTGCTTTGTTATTCATAATTTGCAATATGTTGCTTTGTTATTCATAATTTGCAATATGTTGCTTTGTTATTCATAATTTGCAATATGTTGCTTTGTTATTCATAATTTTCGATATTGTTGCTTTGTTATTCATAATTTGCAATATGTTGCTTAGTTATTCATAATTTGCAATATGTTGCTTTGTTATTCATAATTTGCAATATGTTGCTTTGTTATTCATAATTTGCAATATGTTGCTTTGTTATTCATAATTTGCAATATGTTGCTTTGTTATTCATAATTTGCAATATGTTGCTTTGTTATTCATAATTTGCGATATGTTGATTTGTTATTCATAATTTGCCATATGGTTTCATTAATATTAACAAGTTTTACATGATGTAATCATTTGTTATTGTTTTAATATTGATAAGTCATTTGACAGAAATAGGCTACTCTCTTTAAATAATTTGATATTGTACACTGACTTATCGGAACACAACTTATTGTACCTTTATGCTGCTCTGTCCAAATTTCAAGATCTTAACGTAAATGTGGTTTTAAAAAGGAATGCGAAAGTAATTTTTTGCATATAGAGCAAACTTTAGCGTAGTCAAATGGTGTAGTTGGGAATATGCCCTGTTGGGGGTCAGCGTATTAGTTCTCAGACAGGGGTACCGCCATAGATCATCCTCCGCCATCAGGATTATGATAATATCGTTACAACATACTTTCATTTCTATCTCACTTCTCTCCGTGGAGAATATTTAATGAATTAGGATATGTGGGCATGCGCTAAATCCACAATTCGATCTTGGTTAATATAATCCATGGCAGTGGTACATGCTTTAGCCTCATTCATATTGTACAGTACGATAGCGCGGAGAAAAACCAGGGAAAGGGGTGCAATAAGTGAGTAAGCTACCGAAGCAGTGGTTGTCGTTACACAACTCGACACGCGACTAGGAAGCAGCGTTGCAACATCTACTAGAGTAGCCTACGTCACTTAAACGTCCGACTTACAATCTATGTTTATTTTCACTAATAACATTTGTCATTTTTGTTAGCCCATTATTATTATTATTATTATTATTATTATTATTATTATTATTATTATTATTATTATTATTAACCCGCTAGTGAACGGATCATGAAATGTTACGTAACTGCACGGGTTGGGTCTTTCAGACCCATTTTCTAAATGTGAAAAAAGTATATTTGAGTCATATAATAACAGTTTTATTCTTTTATGCTCGACCATGCCGAAATGTAGTAATTATACACATGGTAGTAGCCCTTTAATACACCTCATTAAAGTACACCTATTCATTATAATTCAGTTGTTCAGACAATGAGAAATCCCCATTGTTCTGATTATACCATTATAAAACCGCAAGTATCGATTATTCTCGGATATGCAATCGAAAGTCACGGAGGCTGGAAATCCAATGCTGTCGCAGAAGGTTATGTTCTGTTACAATAATAATTAGCGTTAATTGTAAATATTCAAATAATTTCAATTTGTCATCTCGTTTTTCAATTCTAAATCAATTTCCAGGTTATATCAAGCCTAATGTTCATGTTACTCTCTAGATTATATCAAGGTCAACGACATTCGTGTTTCGGAAAAAATCAATACTTTCGCGTCTGCGCACATCTCACAATTCAGGTCAGTTCCCCTCCTCACTTACATAACAATAACATGAATACTTCTGAATAATTTCAAGTTAGAAATATGGTCGAGCATAAAAAGTCGTATGAAACTTGCCTATAATGGTGATTAAGACGCTCGTATGAAAATTATGAAATTCGCTTGCGCTCGCTTCATAAACAAACATACTTGCGTCTTAATTACTACCATTATAGGCTCGTTGCATAATGTACTATTATACAGTAAACTTTAAAAATTTGTGTATTTCACAAATTTCAGAGTAGTATAACTTATAACAATTGAGTCATATATATATATATATATATATATATATATTACCAATACAATTCTCAATCTGTTTTGTGTTTCTTCTTGCACTGCACATAAAATGATGTCCAATGTCAAGGGTACTGTATGTGGTTGTTGTAACATTTATAAATGGTGGGTCGTATTATATCACGTCCGAAATCATCAACTTTATTGAATTTCGTAACTGTTTGTAATGCAATCTGAGTTTTCTTTCATGCTCGGTTATGTTGATAGAAATTATTTTCTTCACTAATGATCTTGAAACAGCTTTAGCAATTGGTGAATCACATTACTTTCCAGTAACACATCACATTCCAGTAATTTCATCACTATACAATTTTGTTATTCTACGTTTAATTTGTAATTCAGTAAATATAAAATATTCTTTGCTTTTCTATGATAAATTATCTAGCTTCAATTAGTCAGGTAATCTTTTCGTACTTCGATTTTTATTGTAATTGTAATTGTAAATTTAATATTAATTGTAATTTCATTTGTAATTGTAATTGTAAATTTAATACTAATTGTAATTTTATTCTTCATATTATAGTTGGAATCTCCTGGTAGAGGGGCAGAGAAGGCCTGACGGCCTTACCTCTACCAGGTTAAATAAATAAATACTAAATAGCTTCTTTGCTTAAAAATAGGTATAGGCCTACATTGTTTGATATTATGTGGAGTTTGTCTCACTAATGAGTAGACTTCGTTGAATTGCCATACGCAGCATGCAATCAGGTTGCCTATGTACGGTAGTATAGAAGAGGTGAGCGACCGCCCGGTCTCGTAGTATAAGCAGTTCATGTTAAGAGTTTTGACCGGTCCAAATAGATAGAGCAGCTACACCTAATGTATATACCTATGTAAGCACTTTTTTTTGCATTATTGTGGTTGGAATAGTCAAAGCTTAACATTTGTTCAGTGCAGACAAGAATTCAACCAAACATACTACAATGAGAGTGTTGCTGTTCCAAACAATTGCCCCTGGAATATCCTTACCCCCGCAGCCAGTCTTGACCCGTTGGAAAACGTGGTTGGATGCTGTTAATTATTATGCAAAATATTACGGCAAAATAATGAAGGTAATTGATGCATTGGATAGCACAGACAGTTCCGCTGTTGCAGCTGTAAAATCATTGCCTTCTGAACAGCTATGGGAAGATATTCTGTTCATTGATTCTGATTTTAAAATAGTGTCCAAAAGCATCATCCTGTTAGAATCGCTAAACTACAACTCTCAGAAGCCCTTAATATAGTGGATATAGTATCACACACCGTTATCCAAAATAACAATTCACTAATTTCAGAAAAAGTGAACTGTAAGTTGAGAAACATTATTGCTAAAAATTCTGCCTATTAACAACTTTGTATTATAAATTATGTACCATCAGGTGACGACAAGATATCTGAAGTTGGTGTACTAAAAAGTAGTGACTTTCCGTTCTTCAAATATGTACGTATTACATCGTGTGATGTTGAACGTACATTTTCCCAAAATAAAAACTGTTTAAGTGACCATCGGAGGAGATTACTTTGCAGTCGCTCAAAATGTACGTAACTCTTCACTGCAATGCACATATTCAAGGATGATGTGAGTATATTACATTAAATTTTAAGAGTTAATATATCTCACTGTAAAATAATTTTGTATTTACATGTTTAGACATTACCTACTTCAACGATCATTCTATATATTTCTTAAATGCAGGATACAGGTTTTATTGTAACCGCAGTATACTGCTCAGTGTTTACATTAGAGGCATACTCCATCGCTTTGCACGCCCCCTTTTCATACAGTCTATACCGCGTGTGCAGTAAACTTTGCGATTCTCGTGGCAATTCCAGGAAGTATACTTATAACAATTGAGTCATACATTTTTTTACCAATACAGCAATTCGCAATCTGTGTTTTATGTTTCTTCTTGCACTGCACATAAAATGATGTCCAATGTCGGGGATACTGTATGTGGTGGTTGTAACATTCATAAATGGTGCGTCGTATTATATCACGTCCGAAATCCAATTTCTTGAATTTTGTAACTGTTTGTAATGCAATCTGAATTTTCTTTTATGCTCGGTTATGTTGATAGAAATTATTTTCTTCATTAATGATCTTGAAAAAGCTTTAGCAATTGGTGAATCACATTACTTCTTCACTTAAAAATAGGTATAGGCCTTCACTGTTTGATATTATGTGGAGTTTGTCTCACTAATGAGGCTTAATGTTGATAATGTTGACATTCAACCACACAACCAAATACAAGCACTTACTCCGTGCGCAAAGTAAAGGTCATAATCTCAAGGACGCGAATCAAAGCTGAACGTCATTGGCGAAGAGTTATACAGAAATGATAACGGATATTAGATTTTTACCGTACAGGTGCACATTTAAACGTTCCATGTTAAAGGATAATAACTAAAATGTTATTACCGGTAACGAATTGAGATAAAATAGTTCAATGTACCTATACCTCTAATCGCCAGGGGGACTTTTGGTCCAGTTTATTCCCTGGATATTGTGCTAAAACAACAGAAGCAGGGGAATTTCCTCGTGATTAGCTGAGCAAGGAAGAAGTTCAACGTCCGAGCTTATTACGCCGAACAAACAAAACACGATGTTTATAGCAGAGAAAAATAAATTTCCACTCTTTTTACCAGGAATCGGTTTGGAATCGTCACGGTTTGTAGTCACAAGTTCAACTAAGCCAAAGGGTAGAAAATATAACGGCACGTTATTCTCTAGGAATAAAAATAAAAAGTGAACTCTCTCTGTCGTTAGTCTGTTGGCCTAGTACTAAGCAAAGTAAAACAATCGATGCGAGGGAATGCTTAAAATCACAGTTTTCTCTATGCTTAAGGCATTCATATCAGAAAGGGTTTCGGAAATGGATCGCTTTGAATCATTCTTGAAAAAGTTTACGGGTGAGTAGTTTTACGTCGTGATTACCACGAAGAAACACGTATTGAGAGCTTTATTTATACTGCGAGAAATTACCACGTCACATTAATTTCCTATGGAAAATTTGTCAGACAGTGGGAGCTTATCTCATTCAAGGCAGTACTACTGAATTTATCTCAATATATTGGACGAATTTATTGTACAGCTTTACTTATATAATTTCAATTTTATATATTTTTAATGAGCTGTACAGTAGTGGCAAAAAAAACCGGACCGACCCTTGTAGCTGATTTCAGAGCCTTGTTCACTCCAGAGCATGATAGACTGGTAACTAAGACTTTCGTGGTCCGAATCCTGTCTGGGAAGGAAATTTTTTTTGTTCCTTATTCAAATTTATTCCCAATACTTTTCCAGTGCAGCGATATTTTACTACTTAATTAACTTATCATTCCCAGAACATGAATTTTACCAGCACTCGAAAAGTATTTGGAATAAATTTGAACAAGGAACAAAAAAAAAGTTTCCTTATCAGGCAGGATTCCAACCACGAAAGTCTTAATTACCAGTCTATCGTGCTTTGGAATGAACAAGGCTCTGAAATCAGCTACAAGGGTTGGTCCGATTTTTTTGCCACTACTGTGCATAATTTCGCGGGTGCTCGTGTAAAGGGGGTTAAGTAAAATTGTAAGGTATGTAAACTTCTCTCCTTTGATACTGAACAAAATCCCTTTGTCACAAAATACGGAGTACTATAACTACATCGTGGATGGAAGAATGATTTAACCCCTTTAACACAAGAAAAAAGTAATTGTGGAGAGTTGAAATCTGTACTTATCCCAGTTTAGCGAAATCATACTTAACCCCCTTTACACGAGCACCCGCGATTTTCAGCCCTATAGAGCTATAAATAGGAATGGGAAGGCTATTACAACAAAAAATGCATTCAAATGTAATAACTTGAAGCAAATATATCATATTTATCCCTAACAATTCAATGACATTTGCATTTAATAATATGTGCGACGAATTTATAAAATGTATGTGAAAAATAGAACAGAATACAGCTAACACAAATAAAATTATATTAGAGATTTTTTGACTTACTGGTTTTCGTTCATGGTAAACTGTAAAGTCACGTGGTTGATGTTCTGCGCATGCATCACATTATCGTTACCGTAAATCGTGATACGGTGAAACGACATTCTCCTTCGTTTATCGTGAGAAGAATAGTGCAGAAAACGCTACGTTCCAATATTAATGATGACTTTATATTAATACGTGAAGTAATTGCAACTAATTCGTATGAAAACTTGAATTTGTGGAAAGATATTCATGATGAAAAAGAGCATATGGATCATCTTATCAAACTACGGCGGAAATCTGGCACTGCATATTTACGAAAGCAGGCCTAACTGTAAATATAAAATATAAAATCAAATTATTTATTTCATTAAATACTAAATTAATGTACAAAGCAGGAAATAAAACAGCTCCACAACAATTCAACAGTTTTAGCTTAACAATTATGTATATTTGGTTCAATCACTGCCTGCTGGATCGCATTCTACAGCTGTGTAAACTGCCTGCGCAATCAAAGTTATTTTGCCGCTAGGGGCAAGCAGTACCCACCGCTATTAACATTATCAGTATGTTCTTGTTAAGGCAAGGGTGAACGTGACCTGGAACTTGTAATGACATGTGTCTTTATTGACACCATCAAATAAATAAATAAATAAATAAATTTTATTTTATTGGGATATTTTACGACGCTGTATCAACATCTCGGTTATTTAGCGTCTGAATGATATGAAGGTGATAATGCCGGTGAAATGAGTCCGGGGTCCAGCACCAAAAGTTACCCAGCATTTGCTCGTATTGGGTTGAGGGAAAACCCCGGAAAAAACCTCAACCAGGTAACTTGCCCCGACCGGGATTCGAACCCAGGCCACCTAGTTTCGCGGCCAGACGCGCTGACAGTTACTCCACAGGTGTGGACTAAATAAATAAATAAATAAATATATATATAAATATCAGTATATGCAAAGTCACTACGTTTCACTTAGTGGCTAATCGCGCATAACCGTTGATTGGGCAGACAGTGTAAACAGCCATAGATTGTGTTCCAGTATGCAGTGGGTTTAATATATCACATTATGAACAAATGCATTAATTATTAATAATTATTTTCGCAATCACGAGAAATGTGAAATTTGCCCAAATGCTGTCAAAATAAGTAATTTTATATTTGAAGGCATGTTAAGTATATTAGTGTGGTTTTCAATCTCCAATAAAACGCGAAAAAGAAATACAAAATGTGAAATGTATGTGTTTCTTCCATTTTCCTTGTCTTTATCGTATTCAGAGACATGACTAGCCCGTTTTTGTGCTTACCATATTCGGTCACGGTGACATACTTTACAGTGACAGGAAACACGTTATGTCAAAAACTCTGTATTATCTGCAAGAACAAAATAATCGTAACGTAATTATACGCCGTGTCGTTTTAAATTTTACAAACATGAAGTGTTATTTTTGTCACTAAACTTTATTTCAATTTGGTTACATAACCAATAAATCTAAATGGAGAGCAATGATTCCATATAAAACATAATCATCCACAATTAGTTTAATTTAGCATAGTTAACTCCACTAATCTAGGACCTGAGAGGGAATGTGAGAATATTATCTGTTCTGCAAAATGTTAATCTGCTTCACAATAGGCCACAGTATTTGGGTCACTACCTTTCTTTAGACATAATCCTGATAGTGCTGTATTTTCAAAATTGTCTCATAATAATCTCTTTCTATTATCTAATATTATTTGAAATATATTAACATTCTATGTATTTTAGCTTAATTCTGCTACACAGTTTATTTCAGTGTTTAATTAATAGTTCATAGTATTTTGTTGTTTAATTCGTAAATAACTCTTGTATACATGTAACTCTCATCTAAATCAAATTGTTGAATTCTTTGTAAGTTCATGCATATGTATATATACTTTTTGCTGGTTGAATGGAAGAGAAGGCCTTACGGCCTTAATTCTGCCAGCTAAAATAAATTATTATTATTATTATTATTATTATTATTATTATTATTATTATTATTATTATTATTATTATTATTATTATACAAAAGTACAGTTCACTACATTACATGGAATTTTATATAAAAGAAATTTATCACGGGTATTTTCTTTCTTCATAGCCTATTTCTGGTCACGTTGAAAATACAGGAAATTCGGGTGATATCGATAGTTCTGCGGACAGCGTTCAAAACTTGTTGCAGTCTACTCTTTGTAATGCTGTGGGATAAAAAGGCTTTGATGTGACGCTGGGCAGAACTGTTCAAATGAAGCCACAGTACAAAAAATGTTCAGCGATTTTAATAGTGAATGGGATAAAGTTGTAAGCGATGGCTATGATAAAACTTCGATACTAGATTGTGATGATATTTCAAGTGATGGGTCTGATAGTCATTGTATTAAAAAATAAAAGGGAATAAAAAAATTATGTAAAGTTCACACAGATAAATAACAGAAATTCTGTCGGAGCTCCACACAGAAGATGAAAAAGTGACAGCTACACATCTAGAAAGCGAAAAAAGGTTTCGGTTCAATTCAAAGAAAACACAAAAAAGAGTGCAGCGACAAGCTGGTAGCGGAGGATGATTTTATTACGATATATGTACACCTTTACATACAAAAAATTTTGTTTTATATAATTTTGCTCTGTAAAATTTTTATACAACTGAGAATGGTACAAGAAAGAGAATGAAGTGAACAGATCCCTTGAAATTATGTCTAAAATTTTTTTAAAAATTATTTTGTTTATAATTTTGATATGCAACTTGAAACATGATAGCTCATGCAGTTTTTAAGATAGAGCCACATTTTTTCACTATTTTATAGCTAAAACTATTCTTTAGTGTCTGACATAGACCTATTTTTATTTTTATTTACATTGATTACATATTACCATATATGTAAAACTTACAATAATATTTTATGTTGCATAAATCGTGTAAAAATCCATAGATAATTATTAATTATATTAATGTTATTTTACTCATTATCAGGCACTAGGGGACATTTCAAGCTTCAAAATTACACCAATATCTTCTTGGTATCACCATATTTGACTGAGATATCATGTCTGAAAGAATTAAATATTCTAAAATTACTATTTACAGGAAATGAGCCACAAACTTTCAAAGCCTAGAAGACTCCAGCATCATGTCACCCCTTAAGCAGCTTCACGTCGGTCCAGTTTCAGGTTCTTTCTGCCTCTCAAATACCTCCTCCTTGTTTTAACTTCAGGTGATGAATGATTTTTTTTGGCATTTTGTCCCTATTTCCATTGATGCAACAAATCCTGCGATGGTGTTTGTCCCAGGGTTTATGCCCATCCTCCTCAGAATTCTAATTTCTACTTTTGGACTCCTATTAAAATGACGTACATCATCATTGACACACAAATGTACAGTTTTATGACTAACAGTAAGAGATTATAAATTACGTCATTATGTAAAAACTTTTTTTCAATCTAATGATCATGCCCAGATATCTATGCATCTATTTCGGGACTAGAAAGAAGTTTATTTTACAAGCGATGCTGGACGAGGGGATTGACTGCTACGAAGATCAGTCCAAAAGTAATGCACTCCAAAAGTAAGCGACCGTGGCTGATGACGCAGCATTTTCGAAAATGGGGCTTATCTGAAAAACCATAAGGCATTAATCGAAAATGTTTTATATCAAATTAAAGGGGAGAAAATTCTCTATTAAAATAGTTATATTTTGAAAATTCTAATTTTTCATCATTTTTTGAGTTTTGTGGGTGTAAAGCCAAGAAAAAGGTTCACCATGATATCTGCAGTGCTCGGGAAAAGTGACACAAGTCAGTTTCCACAAACCTTTTTTGATAATTTATTGACAACTTACGGAACATCTGTTCGCTTGGAAAAAAAAAATACATAGGTATTCCTCCCATTACAATACTTCACACAGAAAAAATCAAATGGACATAAACCAGTATAAGTTGTCAATAAATTATCAAAAAGGGTTTGTGGAAACTGACTTATGTCACTTTTCCCAAGCACTGCAGATATATACAAATGACAGAACTACAAATTTTCCGAAATACGTCCAATGAAAAATTAATGAAAATACAATAAAACAAATTTTCAAAAGCTACTGGCCAATGACTGCACGTTTAACCATCAGTACTTTTTAAGTTTAATCAACATAAAATCTAAAGCTGGTATTAGGGCACAGTAGAATATTAAAAATAGAGAAGACTTGAAGTTCATGAATCGAAGATTAAAATATATCTAAAGTGTTTCCTTGTTACTTATGGAGAAACACGAGGTTTCTTAAATTAATTATTACAACTACGTGTTGGGATCCCTATAGAATATATCAGATAAATTCCTTAGAAAGAATCCAGTATAGGGCAGCTAAATTTGTTAAAGGTAAAAGAGAAGATGGAAACGATACGATAAAAGAACTTAAATGGGAAACTTTGGAAAACAGACGTAGGAAAACTAAAATAACATCATTGTATAGAGCACATCTAGGTCAGAAAGCATGGGTAGACATAACGGCTCGGTTAGAAAAGCCAACGTACTATGGTAGGAATGATCATTATTTTGAAATCAAATGTAGGAAACAGAAAACGGATGTAGGTAAATTCTCATTTTTAAATAGAACTATAAATGATTGGAATGACCTACCTGCAGCGATCTTTGAGGGCTGTCCTTCCTTAAGGAGATTCAAGAATAATTTAAAAAGTTGTGTATAAAGTGAAAATTAAAATTAAGGTGACATTCAAAATTTAATTTTTTAAGGTGACATGTATTTATCTAGCCTGACGAGTTTACTTCCTTGGTTTGAATTGTAAATTATTTAAAAATAGCGTGTAAGAGGGCCTTAGACTAGAAATGTTTAGTTCAAATGTAGTTCTGTTTATAAGTACAGTATGCATAAGAATGTAATTATTTGACTTATTTGAACTATTGTATCAGTGAAGCGAGGTGAGTCAGTGAAGTTATGGTTTTACAGTGCAGTGAACAGTTCCGATCAGTGATAATTTATAGCGTCAATGAAATGTGTTCTATAGTGTCAGTGAAATGTGTTACAGAGTGTCAGTGAAATGTGTGCTAAAGTGTCAGTGAAATGTGTGCTAAAGTGTCAGTGAAATGCGTCATAGTGCCACTACAGGGAATGAGATGAGAGTAAAGTGAAAGACTATTGAAACTTTTGTAGGACCTATACATAATTATGTAGGTTGTATTGTAAAATTAGGTATTTTATTTTATGTTTTATTATTATTGTGTTAAATTGTATTGTGTATTCTTATTGTATTGTGTATAAAATTGTATATGTGTTGTAAAATTGTATTGTGTATTGTAAATTTTATTGTGTATTGTTAATATTGTATATACCACTGCCACCCGGTGCTTGCCCATTTGCAGTGTAAATAAATACATACAAAAGAAAAATCAAATAACTGTACAGGAATAATAACTGAAAATAACTAGGGGCGACATTCACCCTGCCATAATAAATTAGGTTAAACAAGGTCCGTCTATGCTTATCTTTGAAGCAAAATAACTAAACGTTATTAATACATTTTATTTAATAAGTTTAAACTTTTTAGACTCTACAGAGTCGTCATCAGAAAGTTATGCCGTAGAATACATAGAAGATTGAATGCGCATGTATGTGATCTACTGTAGTATAAAACACTAGTAAAACTAAACAAGTTACAAAAAATAGTTGTGAAATACCATTATAAAATCTTATGTGATAAACATTCAAAATATAAAATCAATCAAAATTCTTGTGTGAGCTGTTGCATCAGTATAATTTTAAAACGAAGCTTGTTGAACAGTCTGTGAGAGGGGATCACACAGTTCCAGTGCAGTGTAGCTGCCAAAGACATCGGAACTTTCACCGTGATCCTCAATGTTTATGTTTAAATTCTACATACAATACACTGTTTCATTATTCATTCATTAAAGTTCGTGTATGTTAGTGATATAACACTTTTCTACTGGTTTTAATGCCTAGGTACTCTAATTTAATATGCAGTGATCCAAACTTGCCAGAGAAAGATGCAGAGGAAACTATTAGGAGTCACGTTAAAAGACAAGCTCCCTAACGACAGTCTACAAAAACTGGCCAACACATCTGATGCAGCGGAACATGCCATGATGACGAAGTGGAAGGGGGAGCCACGTGTCGAGAATGGATCACTCAAGATGGACGCACGCGACCACCATGTGGGACCCATATCGGAAGAAGGAACCAGGGAAAACCACGACTCAGATGGGCGGGCGGATATGTTTGTGAAGACGACGGGCAACAGTGGTCAAGAAAAGCAAGGGACAGATATCAGTGGAAAGAACTAGGACTAATACGAACTAGAAATAGTTAAGAGTGTTACAGTGTATAGTGTTAATAGGTTGCAATGACGAATAGCGCTATATAGTATACATTAGGTTTAAAGGTATACAGATTGACAAAGAGAAATCTCGCCTGGAATGACTCACCAAGCGAGTAATAACGAGCCGCCCCTTTTATAGGAGACCTTTGCCCTTCAAGGGACATAATGACTTAATTAATTAACTTATTTATTTATTTATTTATTTATTTATTTATTTATTTATTTATTTATTTATTCATTCACTCTAATGTAAGAAGCCTGAGACATTCTAGGCAATAACGACTTATGTTCTCCATACTTTAATTGATTACTCATCCGAGCTTTTGTTCACTGATTTTAATGTTTTGAAAATTAAACAAATTTATTATATTGCCTTATTAAACATGATACATAAAAATCGTAATAAATTCAAATTGTATCATCATAAATACGGAACTAAAAGATCCCATTTTATACGACTAGAGGAACCAAAGAGTTTCACAAGCACAGCTCTTAGCCATGGTATCTACTTTGGTCCAAGGTTATATAATAAAATAATTGAAAAATACCCAAATTTGGACAATTTTAGTATCAGAAATTTAAAAAATAGCGTTAGGAATTTAATTGTTAAAGAATATATGTTGATTTAATATGTGTATGTATTTGTATGATTTAAATTGTAAAAATTGAAATTGTAGCCTATTTTTAAAGTTAATTTATTCTTATAATTTTTTTCTTGACCCACTTTGTGTCAAATTATCTTTGTGTTAAGTATGTGTTTAGATAACTCCCTGAGCACGAGTTTTTACTCCTTCAAAGAAGAAATTAAGACTGTATTTTTGTACATGTTATTTTACTAACAATAAGCAACAACAATAATAAACAACAACATTTATTTAAAAATGGGTTGTGTCTAAATTAAGACTGATATTGAATTTGAATAAATTATACAGTCTAAAATGTTATACAAAACAATGATAGAGTATTATGCACTAATAAAATTTCTACATTATTGTAAATGTTTAACATTGTTTTTCTCAAGACATTGGTTTCCAACCGAAGCTGTTATTGCACACACCGCCTCAATTATGGGTCGCTCGTTACCAATAGCTGGTACCCAAAACCAACAATTTTCAGTATAGCATGTTGATTTCAGGCTTTTTTTACAAATCTAAACTCAAGAACCGTCTAAGTTCCGTGAATCTCTGTTCTTGAATTACAGGAATTTATATAATATTTACTGCAAATTTCTTACTTAAATAAAGCTTGACTGTACTAGTTATAATATCGTTTTTGCCTGTTATCCTGTTATCGGAGGTACGTAATGAATACTACCTTCTCCTCTTAGGTCAGATATTTCAAACTCTGGCACTGCCATCCCAGCATCCTCTCTCTCGTTTTATGTCAAGTATGACACCAGGACTTTGCGCTCATACCGGCAAGCTAGTACGTCTGCAGTTGTCGAGATAACACTCGAATCAAGAAATGGTTTCTTTCAGAAATGGAGTTTCAGTTGTGATTTATTCACACATTTTATTGATTCTGGTTCACGTTAACACTTCGTTTAAAAAACTTAAAGTTGTTTAACGACACGTAAAAAATGTTAAAATTTGTAAAAAAGGTTATGTACCTTAGACAAACGGCCCGTTTCGACGCCGGTTCTGCGTCATCTTCAGTGTCCTACGAACTACTGATGTTCCTGTTGATCTTGCATACTGCCATTTACATTCGTCAGTTGTAGGGGTGGGGGTGTGTTGCTCCTATGGTGGGGGGGGGTGGTTGTTTGTGTGCTATGTATCATGATGTCGAATAATGTGTGGGTATTGAACTGTAATTGTGTATTAAGTATATGTTGTGGGTGTGTTATTGTATGTTTGAATATTTCGTATTGTTCTAAGATGTTTAACTGTGAACGTTTTGGTGTGATGTGTAGAATTTCCGTAACTGTTTCTATATTATTGATGTCGTGATTATTGTTGATAATATAGTCACCTGAATACAAGAACTAGGTAACTAGATTTTTCATATTCTGTGACATTGCCAATTTACTTATTTATTGCACTAAGAAATATGTCTCGTTTTCTTTTACCTATTTGTTATATTGTAAAATAGATGTCGCTGGTATCGTTCGATCAGTTACCTAGTTCTTCGATTACATTTTGTGCGATTTTTGCTATGCTATAAAAGAGGTAACTAAAAAACGCAAATTTCGAGTTACCTAGTTCTTGCATTCACGTCACGATATGTTCTGCGTAATTTGATGTGATGTATGGTTTGGTTATAGCTTTAATGTTTCTTTATATCTTGCTAGAAAGGTTCTTCCCGTCTGTTCTATGTAAAATTGTGGGCAACTATTGCATTTTAGTTTGTAAACTGCAGTTGAATTATATTTATTTGAATGTTCGATGTGATTATTTAGATATTTCTGTGTTGTGTTGTTTTGTATGCTATCTTGTATTTTAGTTTTCTGAATGAAGTTGCATAACCTTTTTTAAAAATTTTAAAACGTTTAACGTGTCGTTAAACCATTTTTTTTTTCACACATTTTAATTGACAATTAATTTAATCTATTCTTACCAGCAGAATTACAAGTAGCTATATCGAGGGCATCATGCCAGAAGGGCGTATCAACAAATTTTGTGCGAGATCGTGCGTATTTGATTGTTTTCCGCACAGAACCAATACGCGGTAAGTGTGAAATACCACATTCAGTATTCCTAACGTAACACATATAACAATTTCCTTCTTCTTACCGCTTAAGCGCGACATTCATTTTACTGCTTTAGGCTTTTAACATATTATTTTTAGATACGTTTAACATAGTAATAATTATAAATTGGAAACTTACCACTACAATTTCACCTAAATTGCACTGTTAATTATTGTTTTTAAGTATTTGCAAAAATTAAGTAAAGTCTACTACTCCACGAAACATATTGCATTCCTGATATAAGTAACATTAAGGAAGCCGTGAAAAAATCAAAAAGATTCCAGACGCCGATGTTATTACTGCAATATGTTATATAAATAATATTGTTAAAATATTAAAATGAAAAATAAATCATTACATAACCTTACCGTTTGTTTTAAGTTCGCATTTATAGACTGGGGGGAAAAAAAGACAGACGTATATCACGGCCTGCTGGAGTATAGTAAACACAGAAAACATTTTATAGCAGGAATTTTGAAGAAATATATTTTGGTTTTCCGAAGTTGCCGTCATTAAACAGAAACCAACATGGAGATTTCATTGCAACTAATTAGAAATTCGTCTTTCAGCTATGTAATAAACGATCTTCGCACAAAATAATGTACGATACACGAGCGGTATGTTTGTTTTCATGTTCTCGGAAATTAAAAAAACTCAACTATGTTTCGCTTTTTCTATCTTTTCCTCGAACATGAAAACGTCAACATACCGCTCTTGTAACGTATATTACTATTGTGATAGAGAAATTGTAATGGAACCCTATATGTTTGAAAACAATCGTTTGAGAATTACAATGGACATATAAAAGAATCAAAGAAAGTATCCTATTGTGTAGAGAAGGAAAGGTAAAATCATTCCATCTTTTTATGTCTCTACTGTAAATTTTCAGTTCTGTTGCTACGCCTTCTGGCATGGTGCCCTCGATATGATGTACAGCCTTAGACAAAAAAAAAATAATAATAACCGGTCTCCTCTACCGTGAATTTGTCTAAGTTCACTTCGGGCAGCGCCTGGTTCACACGAGTAGGGAAAGGGTGTTTATTTTGCACCTAGTTTACTCCTTGAATATATCTTCGTCAAGATTATTCATAAAACTTAACCTATAAACAGACAGAAAAAGCAATAAACAAACAAAACAAAGGAAAAACGGAGCGATATCGCGCATAAAAAATTCCTTCACGTAAAAAAGGAGAATGCAGAAAATGACATTATGGAAAAATAAACCTAAATTATTATTTTACACACATTCCGCTTCTACAGGGACATCATTTTATTTTTACTAAAATTCTTAATATTAACCAGGCTATACCTTTAGAGAACCGGAAACACAGTTTGCTATCCCCTTCCACGGCTGGAGTTCGATGGTACTGGCGTAAAACACAAACAAATCACTTTACTAGGTGTAGGAGGGAAGAAAAGTAGTTAATCCATTTACGTAAACTAGGAAATATCGCGATTTTGAGTTTGATAATTTTCATTAGGTTTTTGTTTAATCAAAATACAGTACTGTATTAAGAATAAGTGTTTTTATTCACGACCTGAGTTATCCATGCGAACATATTCACTATGCAGTGTATATTATACTATCTACAGCACATTAGTGTACAATATAGAGAATGGAGGTAAATTGGAAAATAATCATGATATGAATATTTAAACACATTTTTTTTTAAATGGTGGCCGTTCATTTCGATAGAGGTTTCAGTTCTTTTGTTCATATTATCGCACTATAGACTATTGCATCTAATTCCAATTACCAGTTTCGTCCTTCGTAGTAGTAACTCATGTTGAAATAATTCTGTACCTACTCTATAAAAGAGTACCTTACGTACTGCAAATTCAATCTTCTCTTCTGCCCGATCCGAAAAGATAAAATTACTCAAACATGCTATCTACTGTCCGTCCAAATGGTTTTGACGCAGGGTCGTAGAAAGGGGGGAAATCACGTGGCAATTAATTAACGAGGCCCTTTTATTTAAGTTATTTTAAACAGTTGTATATTCTTACGTAGACGTCCAATTCCTAAAAGAAATTAATGTTCTGAGAAAGGAGCTAAGACAGCCCAGCCACTAGCTAGCGAATAAAAGCTGGTGGGGGAAACCGGGATACGACGTAGGCAAATGGACGACAGAACTTGTGCGAAAATGATTCAATATTTAAAGCTCTTTCGTGACTGGAAAATGCGAACATATTTTTGGAACTTACTGTTTACAATGACCGTAAGGCTACCATAATTGTATATGCGGTCTTGGATCTGTGTGGAGTACGGTTGAACTTCATTAGTAGAAGGAGTGGGAGTGAAGTACATTCAAAAATTGAGATACAATAAAAATTGAAGTAAAAATAAAATGATGTCCCTGTAGTAGCCTACAATATAAGTAACTATCTATATGCACCATTACAGTTTCAGTATCGAATTTAGTAGGACATAGGTACTTGCATAAATGTTCGTTAAGCTTTAATGTCAACATTATAGCATCGTAAGTATTTACCTAAATGTATTATTAAAGAATGGTTAGATATCAATATTAGTACAGCATATGTAATTGCCTAACTGTACATTACAGAAAATGAAAATGTCAATATTAGTCAATAGTGGCAGTGTTTCATTTACCGATGATTTCAATTGCAGAAACCATTCACCGTCGAAATTCAACTCGGGCTAGGATGCTAGGGCCTACACACACGTACTTCGTTTGGCGGCCTCTACCAGGAACATAGTAAAATATTGTTGTACGTGTTGTAAACCTAATATATTGGAGCCTACAGGTTTGCTCCCCTTTCGGAAGAAGCCACGCTAAGGATTTTGTGCGAGATCGTGCGTATTTGCTTGGTTTCCGCACAAAACCAATCCGCGGAAAGTCTAAAATTCCACATTCAGTATTCCCAACGTAACACACATAACAATTTCCCTCTTCTCACCGCTTAAATGACATATTGATTTTACTGCTTTAGGCTTGTAACATTATTTTTAGACACGTTCAATATAGTAATATTTATAAATTGGAAACTTACCACTGCAATTTCACCTAAATTGCACTTTCAATTATTGTCTTTAATTTTTTGCAAAAATTAAGTAAACTCTACAACTCCACTAAAGTTACTGCATTCGTGATGCAAGTAACATTAAGGAAGCCGTGAAAAAATCAACAAACTTGGCGATTTTATTACTGCAATATGTTATATAAATAATATTGTTAAAATATTAAGATGAAAAATAAATCATTACATAAACTTACCGTTTGTTTTAAGTTCGCGTTTATAGACTGGGGAAAAAAAAGACAGAAGTATATGACGGCCTGCTGGAGTATAGTAAACACAGAAAACATTTTAAAGCAACAATGTTGAAGATAGATATTTTTGTTTTGCAAATTTGCTGTCACTGAACAGAAACCAAGATGGAGATTTCATTGCGACTAATTAGAAATTCCTCTTTCAGGTATGTAATAAACGATCTTTGCACAAAATAATGTACGATACACGAGCGGTATGTTTTCTTTCAATTCTCGGAAATTAAAAAAGCTCAACTACGTTTCGATTTTTCAAACTTTTCCTCGAACATGAAAACTTCAACATACCGCTCTTGTAACGCATATTACCAAGTTGTTTGTTATATTAAGAAAGTAATAGTTTAATAATTTAATACTAATTATTTAATTATTGTAGTAATACTATATTTAGTTGCATTACATTACCTCAGTAAATTTAGTCTATTTTTAGTTAGGTTGGCACTATTGCCTATATCGTCCCGCTTTCTGTGGAATGCCCTCAGGCTGATGGCTCGTCTAGCCTCCCCGACCCTCCTCACTGTCGACAACCTGTTCCCACAACTCTGTCCACTTGTCTGTCATCCTCCCCAACCCCTCTATTGTCTACCTCTCAGCTGTTAAAGCAGTCTTTCTCACCTGACCCCAGATCTTTGAAAATAGCACATTTAAATTGTCAAAGCATTATTCCACACTTCCAGGAATTCTCTTCTATTTTCACTAATATAGATGTCCAATGTATTCTTGTTAGCGAGACGTGGCTAAAACCCTCGTTGTCTTCCTCACTCGTTCACTTAAACGGCTATACGTTATGTAGAAATGACAGATTATACAAACGAGGGGGTGGAGTTTGCGCATATATTAGGAATGATCTGCACCCTAAAATTATTCTAAAATCACAAGGCGATGCATTACGACCCGAATATTTGTTCGTAGAAATACAAGCAAGTCTTCATAAATGTCTCTTAGCAGTTATTTATAAGCCTCCCAAAGCTGGACATTTATCCGATTTAGAAAGCCCGTTAGCCGATCTTTTACCGCAATATGAACATATCTTACTTATGGGGGATTTCAATATTAATCTTCTGGCTGTCAGATCAAATGGGACTAATCAACTGCGTAATTTGTTCGAAACTTTCAATCTAACAATTCTTCCACTCAATCCTACTCACCACACACTTACTTCTGATACTTTAATTGACCTAATCATTACGAATAATTCTGATATAATTCTAACCTCAGGACAGTTACCAGTTCCGGGAATATCTGGTCATGATCTTATTTTTGCCGAGTACTCTCTTCAGTGCCCAAAAAATGCAGCTAAGGTAATTACTTACAGAGATCTAAAAGGCATTGACAACGACCAACTAATTTCTGACGCCCTACAAATGCCATGGCATACTATTTTTAATTTAATCACAGTTGACGAAAAAGTTGCCACCTTTAATGACATGGTAATACAATTATTCGACAAACATGCACCTTTAAAGAAGAGACGTGACACTCACCGACCTGCCCCATGGCTGAATGACAATATTCGTAATCTTATGACGTCATGTGACGCTGCTTTCCGGAAGTACAGACACAACAAATCCGCCGAAAACTTTAACAACTACAAAAAACTTAGAAACAAAACCACACAAAGCATTAGGAATGCTAAACGCCTGAGTCTCGTCGACCCGTCCATTCCCCCTCGGTGTCTTTGGAATAACTTACGTGATATGGGAGTAGGGAAGAAAGCATCAGAAGCTGAAGTTATAAACATACCGCTTGATAAACTCAATGAATACTTTACCTCACCTCCCACTATACGACCTGAAAAACAGTCAAAACGAAATACAATTAATACTCTCCTAGCTAATCCTCCACCTTCTCGCGAAAAATTTTTCTTCTCGCACATTACTGATTCTGAAGTAAGAAGGGCTCTTAAAAGCATTAAATCTAAAGCACAAGGCTCTGACAACATAAGCATAGTCTTTATCAATAAGTTAGTTGATATCGTGCTTCCTGTAATAACCCATATTTTCAATTCTTCAGTTATCACGTCTGTTTATCCGCAACTCTGGAAAACAGCTTTGGTACGCCCACTTCCTAAAGTAAATTCACCTACTTCTGCAAAAGACTATAGGCCAATCTCCATTCTTCCCGTTTCATCTAAAGCTCTGGAACGCATCATTCATAAGCAGTTGTCAGACTACCTAGTAGAATTTAATCTTTTAGACCCTTTACAATCAGGTTTCAGAAATGGCCATAGCACTTCTACTGCTTTGTTGAATGTTACTGAGGACATACGCGCAGCCATGGATAAACGACAGGCTACTGTACTAGTTTTATTGGACTATAGCAAAGCCTTTGATTCTGTTGACTTCGATCTACTATTAACTAAACTACAAACGCTACACCTTTCTGATAGTGCTATCACCTGGATGTACTCCTACCTTACTGGCCGCCAGCAGCGTGTCATATCTAATAATCGTTTCTCATCCTGGCGTACTGTAGATACAGGAGTTCCTCAGGGATCAGTATTAGGCCCCTTGCTCTTCTCTATTTATATAAATGGAATTTCCAACTCATTTAAGCACTGCAGATATCAAATATATGCAGACGACGTTCAATTGTATATTTCAGCCCGTCCCGACGCACTAAACGATAGCATTAATAGTCTGAATGAAGATCTTGATTCCATCTCTTCCTGGTCTCAACAATTTGGGCTTAACCTAAACGCATGTAAATCACAGGCTATTCTCTTCGCGAACCGTAGATTAATTCCTGAAGTCAACGACCTGAATATTCCACCTGTGAAACTGAATAAAACAATCATCCCGTTTAGCTCTACCGTCAAAAATCTCGGAGTACATTTCGAATCTAATCTCAATTGGGATACGCATATTAAATATACATGTAAGAAGGCATTCTCTATTCTCCATTCACTAAAAAGATTGTATCATTATCCATCTAAATTAAAACAGACGCTGGTACAGACACTCATTCTACCTCACTTCGATTATTGCGACGTTTTGTTCAGTGATCTCAGGATTGATTCCGCTCAGAAACTACAGCGTGTTCATAACGCGTGCGTCCGCTTCATTTGTAATGTTCGATACTATGATCATATCTCACCTTCTTTCAAGAAGTTATCATGGCTTAGGTTACATGAGAGGAGAAATCTGCACTCACTTTCTCTCTTATATCGAATTATGCACTCTTCATCCCCCTATTATTTATTCGCTCGATTTCATACTCTCTCTCGCTATCATAATATTAATACTCGATCACAACGCGATAACACGCTAGAAATTCCACTTCACGCATCGTCTCTGTATTCCTCATCCTTCACTGTTGCTACCTCTCGTCACTGGAACTCTCTGCCGCCTGAAGTCAAGGGCTGCCGAACATTGAATTCTTTCAAATCCAAGTTAGAAAATTATCTTATGACGAGTTGCCAAACTAACTTACTATTATGACAAGTGTTGTATTGCATGTTTCCACGTATTCACATTTTTTTATGTTCTAATGATATTCAACTTATTTTATATTTTTGTTTTCATATTTTCCGATAATGTTATATCTCTAATGTGATAAGTTGAGCTATATATAATCTTAATTTTCCTTATTGTGTGTACTTAGAAATATTGTATTCACTGTATACTTTGTACTGAACTATTTTATTACTACTATTAGTATTATTATTATTATTATTATTACATTATTACTATTATTATTATTATTATTATTATTATTATGAATAATTGTATTTTTTTTGTATGCCTCATTTATTTTGACCTGCTGTTCACATATTATTATGCTTTTTTCTTTCTTTCTGTATGTTATATACTATGTCTGATTTCTTCTTATTTGTTGTTTATTTTTTATTATTATTATTATCTTATTCAGTTTTGTGTGTAAAATTGTAGTGTACTTTGTAAATTTGTAGTGTTTTTGTAACGCAGTCTTTACTCCTGGTTGAGTGTTAGAGAAGGCCGTATGGCCTTAACTCTGCCAGGTTAAATAAATCATTATTATTATTATTATTATTATTATTATTATTATTATTATCGGCCTTTGAGATCTAGCGCACTTAAAGGTTTGGAGCCACGAAATTCTGATCGAAAGGCTTGCATTGTAATCATTAGGCCAGGAAGTTCATGCCCTAAAAACCTACTAAATATTAATTAAATCAAGATGTAAAAATATTACTAGACAAAATGATTTTAGTAGTATCAATGAAAAGTGCTCCCTAATATTTTTTAATGAATATAACATGATATGGAGTCGGAGTACATATATAGACAATATGAAAATGAAAGAAAGATTTGGACTAGCCTAGTTGAGACTGGGGATTTGGAGATTAAGAAATAATAGAGGTAATATACCTCAAGGCACTTGTCCATTATATGGACATAGGGAAGATGACATTCATATTGTTTTTTAATGTCAATATACAAAAGAAATACGGATGAAATTCATGAATGAAAAGTTCCTACAAATGAATAAAGAAATAGCCATAACAAAACTCATGAATAATAATAATAATAATAATAATAATAATAATAATATAATAGTACATTATGCAACGAGCCTATAATGGTAGTAATTAAGACGCGAGGATGTTTATGAAACGAGCGCAAGCGAGTTTCATAATTTTCATACGAGGGTCTTAATTACCATTATAGGCAAGTTTCATACGACTTTTATGCTCGACCATATTTCTAAATTGAAATTATTCATAAATATTCATGTTATTGTTATGTGAGTGAGTGTAATAGCCTACCTCATGAATTGTGAAATGTGCGCAGACGCGAAAGTATTGATTTTTCCGGGAAACGAATGTCGACGACCTTGATATAATCTAGTGAGTGAGATAAACATAGTCTTGATATAACCTTGAAATTGAATTCGACATTGAAAAACGAGATGACAAATTGAATTTATTCGAATATTATTCACAATTAACGCTAATTATTATAGTAACAGAACATAACCTTCTGCGACAGTATTGGATTTCCAGCCTCCGTGACCTTTCGATAGTTGTCTTTCGATTGCATATCCGAGAATAATCGAAAACCTGAACTTTAATGAATAGGTGTACTTTAATGGCATGCATTAAAGGACTGCTACCAGGTGTATAATTACTACACTTCGGCATGGCCGAGGATAAAATTACAAACACAATTATTTCTATATCTTTTTTTGGTCAATAAAATTAGAATGGAAATAATAAATGAAATAGCCTAAACTGACTGAATTGTAACAACATATTAAAATGAGTTGAGTCTTGCACAAAAGTAGTCGCAAGTGCAAGATGAAACATATTATAGTAAATAGTTAAGTTAGAAATTATATTAAAATTGTATATATATAAATTATAAAGTATGTAATGTACGGCTTCAATGATTATATGTATGCATATATTTTTTGTCTGTGAACTGTAATAAATATATATGATACAAATATGCATTTAAAAACCTTAAAATATACCACTAAATAAATGCACAAATAAAATTCTGTATTTTTTAATAACACTAATAAATAAAAATAATAATATCACTGTGGGCTAAAGCAAGGAGATGCACTATCACCTTTACTTTTTAACTTTGCTCTAGAGTATGGCATTAGGAAAGTCCAGGATAACAGAGAGGGTTTGGAATTGAACGGGTTACAACGGCTGCTTGTCTATGCGGATGACGTCAATATGTTAGAAGAAAATCCACAAACGATTAGGGAAAACACGGGAATTTTACTGCAAGCAAGTGAAGAGATAGGTTTGGAAGTAAATCCCGAAAAGACAGAGTATATGATTATGTCTCGTGACCAGAATATTGTACGAAATGAAAATATAAAAATTGGAAATTTATCTTTTGAAAAGGTGAAGAAGTTCAAATATCTGGGAGCAACAGTAACAAATATAAATGATACTCGGGAGGAAATTAAACACAGAATAAATATGGGAAATGCCTGTTATTATTCGGTTGAGAAGCTTTTATCATCAAGTCTGCTGTCGAAAAATCTGAATGTTAGAATTTATAAAACAGTTATATTGCCGGTTGTTCTATATGGTTGTGAAACTTGGACTCTCACTTTGAGAGAGGAACAGAGATTAAGGGTGTTTGAGAATAAGATGCTTAGAAATATATTTGGGGCTAAGAGGGATGAAGTTACAGAATAATGGAGAAAGTTACATAACACAGAACTGCACGCATTGTATTCTTCACCTGACATAATTAGGAACATTAAATCCAGACGTTTGAGATGGGCAGGGCATGTAGCACGTATGGGCGAATCCAGAAATGCATATAGAGTCTTAGTTGGGAGGCCGGAGGGAAAAATACCTTTAGGGAGGCCGAGACGTAGATGGGAAGATAATATTAAAATGGATAAGAGGGAGGTGAGATATGATAGAGAATGGATTCATTTTGCTCAGGATAGGGACCAATGGCGTGCTTATGTGAGGGCGGCAATGAACCTCCGGGTTCCTTAAAAGCCAGTAAGTAAGTAAATAATAATAATAATAATAATAATAATAATAATAATAATAATAATAATAATAATATATAGGTCAAACTATATGCGATTAAACTTACATTATTGTTAATAGCGGCACACTACTGATCAGTGATATTCGCTAGATGTGCAGTGAAACTAAATGCTTTTCTGGTAAAAATAATTATAATCATTTCACTCAATACCCGTTTTCAAACAGAGAATATGATGCTTTTATTTAAAACAAATCCAAACTATACATTTTTATGCAACATAAAATCAATTGTAATGCGTTTAAGAGCGAAAATATGCCACAACAATGTAAATGTAGTGAAGTATTATGCATTAAATGTATATAATTGTAATGTATTGTATTGTAATGTATAATGTATTGTAATCTTAAACTAATGTGTTTATTTTTATTTTTACTGTGTACATTTTTTTTATTGAATTATCGGCTTCTGTTATGTGATTCGTATTTGATTCTAACAACATTAATATGTATTCCACTATGTTTATTTTTATTTTATGAGTTACATTTTTATGTAACTACCTCTTTTGATCTCATTATGTGCCTAAATTGTATCAGTATGTAATTACTTAATTCCGATCCAGTTTCATATTTTAACTATGTAAGCAAGTTTTAATCCTGGTTGAGTGTAAAAGAAGGCCTTACGGCCTTAACTCTGCCGGGTTAAATAAAGCCATTATCATTATTATTATTATTATTATTATTATCATTATTATTATAAAAAGCCAAAATATGCAAATATATGCAATATGAAATTTGGTTCGATAAGCTTAAATGTTGATGATTCGTGGAGATAATTAATCGGCAATTAATTACAGCCAATGAAAAAATATAGGCCTATGCAAATACATTAACTTTCTGACCCTAGAATCACAATAAGAGTCGATAATGACAAGGCTTCTTATTTTTGTAAAGCCGAATTTATCGAGGAATATAGCCTTGTACGGAGGGGGTTCAAATGCCTGACACTCACTGCATAAGTGGCTAATAATAATAATAATAATAATAATAATAATAATAATTCTTTATTTATACTGGCAGAGTTAAGGCCATAGGGCCTTCTCTTACACTCTACTAGGTCACCAAGTATACAAGCAGTTAAAATTTAACAAAAAGTTAAAGAACAGAATACTAGCATATAATAATAATAATAATAATAATAATAATAATAATAATAATAATAATAATAATAATAATAATAATAATAATAATAATATAATAAAATCGACACTAAATAACATGAAAATTATACAATAATAGAAAAAAGAAAGTAAAATACATTGGAATATAGTAAAAGCAACTCATTTAGTACAAATGGTTAATATGGTAAACGTAATGTAGAATATAACAAAATAGAATGTAATAAAATAATAATAAAAAAGAAAAGAAATACGGATATTAAATAAAATTCACAATAAAAAGGCTATGATAATTAATTCACCGGCTGATAAAGAGAACAAAAAGGGGAAAGGAAGGAAAGAAATATATAGCCTATATTTTTACAAAACTATCGCAGAGAAAAGGGCGTATAACTGAAAGGAATCTGAATTGAAAAAGTGCTACGATTAATGTAAAATATAATGGAGCATATCATGACAACACTGCAACTTAATTTCAATGGTTCTCACAATCGAAACGTTTTTAACAAATATGTTTTCCACGCCATCAATTACAACACTGTTATTGAATGGGATCACAATGGACTCATCGACATACAAACTTACATAATAACGTGCGCTTTTACATAACACAAGTCAGAACTCATAGAGGTCTTGTAAGCAGCTTGCGCCTTTGACTGACGTCATTAATGTACCAGAAGAAACTACTTCATCCAATATAGCTGTTGTAACAAACATACGAACCCTGGTAATGACATGTTTTAAAATTAGACTTCCGACGATGTAGGCCTATCTGACACCTTAACTATCTCCCATTAACACCTTAAATGATGATAGTTTTACATTATTCTTATAATTATGGGAATCTTACTAATCAACATTCTACTCGCTTAAAAGTGTATTTTTTATATTGACTTTATTTAGTTTCAAGTCAAAATTTACTTAGAGGTATCTGAAACGATTTTTATGGTACCATCGTACCCGATTAATTTTCTATGTTCAAATACGTATAATAGATATATTATAACAATGAAAGTAAACACATTTTACATTAAACTGTATATTTATTAAATCTTTACAATAGCGTTACCAAAGGAAGGCGGAGAGCAAGAAAGACAATTTTATTGTGAGTATGCGAGGCATACCAAAAGTCTAAACTAACCTAACCTACACTAACCTGTCACTGATTCGTATATGCAAGATATACCGAAAACCTAACCTAACGTAACCTAACCTGCCACAGATTCTTATATGCAAGGTAGGCCTATACAAAAAGTCTAAACAAACCTAGCCTGAAAGTCAGATTTGTATAATACATTCGTTACTGGAGGTACGTTAACAGAAAGCCACAATTTAAAGTCACACAGTATTTGTGTGCACTCACAGTTGAGTTCTGGCGTCTTGTCAGCTCATTTAAGTTGTGTGGGTACAAAGGAAAAAAATTGTGACGGTGTCGTGTATAGTTCCTGGGGTAGCTCAGTCGGAAGAGCGTTCGCGCGCTAAGCGAAGGGTCCTGGGATCGATACCCGGCCCCGGAACAATTTTTCCTTGAAATTATTCAAACCTGCTTTACAGGGAGCTACTACCTGAAAGTCAGATTTGTATAAACCTAACCTGTTACAGATCCCCGCATCTCTCCACAACCCTCCACTTTCACAGCAACTTTAGACCAAATTTTTAGTGTGAAATTGGCAAAGGCACTTTTTTTACGATACGTACGACCCTACTGGAAGCCAAAACTGTAACTACACTTGTACCTTAACGTAGTAACGCAATAGTACAAAAATGTCGTACATTTGACTAGAAATGCCAGTCATTTTTTGGTTTCTGGAAGTGTACCAGTAAAGAAAGACAGTATTATAGCACGCTTAAAAATTTTCTTAAGTGTATCATAGAATAAAGTTTAATGTTTATGCTATAATAAGCTAGTAAACTGTAGTTATTTGCCTAAATTCAGCAAGAGGTTTAATAGCGATATCACTGGACTCTGGGCACAAACATATATTAATTTGCAGGGTCAACCGTAAGTAATGTCAGTTTTATTTCAGGGGGTTATTCTTTCAAGTATTTCAAACAAAACTTATTAATAGGCCTACAATTTTTTTCCGTTTTTAGTTCCTTCTCGAGATAAACACTGTTTTATATGACATTTCATAGCGTGTTTGGAACAGCCATTGATTTAATTCCCAATATCCTTAAGTAAATTTAAGGGGTTATAGATAGCTTACAGCAGTAAAATTGTGGAAATATTCAACATTTTTTCTCCATTACTGTATCTTGTACAATAATTAAAATTAGTATGTGTAAAACACTGTCCTTCTGCTATATGAAAAAAATATTTTTACGATTTAAAAAATGTATTTACATTTTTTTTCAGACTTCAATTCACTGTGCAGTGACGAAGCATTTCCCACATATAACTAAAAAAACTATCCAACATAAAAGGTAAAGGTATCCCCGTAACATGCCATGAAGGCACATGGGGGCATGGAGGTAGAGCCCCATGCTTTCCATGACCTCGGCACTAGAATGAGGTGGTGTGGTCGGCACCACGCTCTGACCGCCTTTTACCCCCGGGAAAGACCCGGTACTCAATTTTATAGGAGGCTGAGTGAAACTATCCAACATTCTGTGATTAAATTTTCTGTGTGTATTCATATCTACAATATGATGCAAGATCACTTCTCTACCTTTGATAGATTGATAAAAAATAAATTCAATTTAAAAATAGTCAAAAATCAGTGTTTTCTTCTAACACAAAATAAAACAATATTATTTTTAAGGAATTTGGTTGAAAGAGCATGATATTGTAAATACGAGTTTCAGCAATAAAATAAAAGAGAGAGAACATGAAAAATTTAACAAATTTATGAGTTTTGAGGGAAACGCGCATCTCTGCACAGTGAACTGCTACCATTTTGAATTTTTAAAAAAAGATTATAAATAATTTTTAAATCGTAAAAATATTTTTTTTTCATATAGGAGAAGGACAATGTTTTACACATACCAATTTTCATTATTGTACAAAATACAGTAATGGAGGAAAAAAATGTTGAATATTTCCAAAAATTTTACTGCTGTAAGCTGTAGCTAACCCCTTAAGAGAGCAGTGTATTATGATAATAAATAATTGAAAGAATTTCTAGTTTTGTCCTTAAAGTATGCAGAAAATTGATCCCAACAAATGTAACTCTTCGTTCTGCAAAGGAACTTTACAACGTTACATTAGTTCGAATCAAAATTTCTACATATTTGAAGGACAAAACAAATTCTTTCAATTTATCATCATAATACACAGCTCTCTTAACTTTACTCAGCATACTGGTAATCAAATCAATTACTTCCCCAAAACTTTATTAAACATTTTTGTTTGAAATATCTCAACCAATAGCCCCACTGAAAATAATGATATTACTTACGATTCTCTCAGTACAATCATAGTTTGTATAGTTAAAACTAAATCTAGTGTACTAAGACTGATACTAAGTGCTTTTTTAAGTTTAATACTGCTTTAGTAGACTCGGACACAACCGAAAATAGAGCAAATCCTCCAACTAGAATGCTAGTATAATAGTACAAAAATATCCAGCTATAAAACAAGGACAATGGGACAAGAGAGGACAGCTGCCACCAAATTCAGATTTAGGTGCTGTTGTAAGCCCTACAAAGCCGACCCCAAAACCTGTTACTTAATTTGGATTTACGTTCGGTTATTACGAGGAATACCACACTTAACCCATACTTAATTTGATTACGTCACGCGAAGCGTCAAACAAACACACTACAGCCAGTACGAAACACTGCACGCACAATGTCGACGTCATTATCCCTTGCCGTAACAGAGATATCATTAATCCAGGAATCTCATGTTTGTTAGATGCGTAGTTCTTGCGCTTTCGCTTCAGAATTAGGCTTGAAGTGCAAACCTTTGTAACTGATCTATTATATTGTAACGATTATATTTGTATTGTATTGTATTGTATTGTATTTATTAACATTCCATAGTATTCATATTCACAGCTAGAATATGGAACAAGTCAAAAAACTTAATACTATTATAAAATCTTTGGGCCGTATTCATAGTCATTCTTAGAGCGGGCTTTCGGTGGATGATCAGTGAACTACCGTTTTTCGTATTCATAAACCAGTGTCAGCGATATGATATAAGAATCCTGTTTAGCACGGTCGTAGCGCGGGCTAGCGCAATGTCTATGAAGAGCACCCTTAATTTATAGTCACAGTCTACTTGAAATAAATACAGAAGAAGTTTACAATATAGTCTACTAGTACAACACAAAGTTTCAGTATCAATTTCATGAAGCACTGTTGAATGTCATGAATTCACCTACAGAATAGAAGGCGTGAGAAATTAGGTACTTCTTTAATTTGGCCCTAAATGATATTATGTTTTTTGAGTTTCATTTTTTATATCGATAGGGAGGCTATTAAAATGTTTACTGCCATATAACGCACTCCTTTTTGATAGCACGAGAGACTTGCCGATGGAGTATGGAAATAATTTTTGACGCGTATTTATGCAATGAACTGTTGAATTAGTTAAAGTTTTCACGATTACATACGAGAAAGATTATTAATGAAAAAAATATACTGACAAGCCATGGGCATTATTTGTAGTTTTATGAAAATAGTCCTACACGATTCCCTAGATTTGGCACCAACTATTATTTTAATTACTCTTTTTTGTAGTAGGAACATACTGTTACTATCTGTGAAATTCCCCCAAAATATTATTAAAATTTTCTAGTTGAAAATATACAAGTTTACAGTATAAAAACCTTAGAAAAATATTACATAAAATTACCTATCAGTACCAACAGCAAAAAAAAAAAAACTTTCCGGAAAAACAGCTTTGAACCTGCGCTTAAGTAGCCTTTTGTCATATATTTGGTTAGGACATAGTTTTAATTTACTTTAATTTTAGAGTTGTGTTGTAAGAATTGAATATTAAGTTAAACAAACTGAGTTAGTAAATTAGTATTAAATTGTAACAAAACTAACATAATTGAATTTAAATCCTGTCCAAATTCAACCTCGCAAATTTCAAGCGCAATAATTAACAATAGATTCCTATTAGAAACAACAACAACTAAATTTCTTGGCTTAAAATCGATAATGTGTTAAATTGGAAAATCATATTAAAGAAATTATTACCCCCAAACTAAATTCAGCATATTTTGCTATTAGATTTATGCAAAAGATAGTAATAGTAGTATGTTTTCTTTCTTGAGTTTCTCCTTTCTCTTTTTTTTTTCATTTTACGGATGAGTGAACCGAAGATTTAACTCCGATCTGGGACATATTGTGTTTACCACTCCTGTTCTGTGAATACGCTTGTCGCCGAACGGTTGCGCTCTTGTACGAATACAGCACTCTATAGGGGAACTTAATCCGGATTATCGTAATGATAACATTGACATTGAACTAGTGATGGCGAAATGAACCTGAAGTACAACACCGAAAGTTACCCAGCGATTCTACTCCAACTGGTTGATGGAAACCTCGAAAAAAAAACCCTAAACAGGTAACTTGCCTCAACCGAGATTTGAACCCGGGCTGCTCATTTCACGGTCAGACATACTAACCGTTACTCCATAGACGTGGACTTTATTGCCTTATAAGAGAACAATCTGCAATACAAAGCTAAAACCTTCCTTCATGCATATATACAAATAAATGCGATAATGAGTCGGCCTGGGTGGCACAGTCGGTAGAATGTTGGCCTTCTGTGCCAAAGGTTACAGGTTCGGTCCAGCCCAGGTCGATGGCATTTAAATGTACGGGACGAAATTCCAGCGGCTACGCTGATATAACCTCGGTACTTGCGAGTGTCGTTAAATAAAGCAATTTAATTATAATACGGTAACGAACAAGTATAAAAAAAAACATGATATAAGAAATAGATTTTAAATTAGCATAAAAGCTTCCAGTTTACTAGTACTTGTGTAACCATTCTTGTTTAAAATGGGATATCAGATGTATTATACCTTGAACTACAAGAACTTACTTACTTACTGGCTTTTAAGGAACCCGGAGGTTCATTGCCGCCCTCACATAAGCCCGCCATCGGTCCCTATCCTGAGCAAGATTAATCCATTCTCTATCATCATATCCCACTTTCCTCAAATCCATTTTAATATTATCTTCCTATCTACGTCTCGGCCTCCCTAAAGGTCTTTTTCCCTCCGGCTTCCCAACTAACACACTATATGCATTTCTGGATTCGCCCATACGTGCTACATGCCCTGCCCATCTCAAACGTCTGGATTTAATGTTCCTAATTATGTCAGGTGAAGAATACAATGCGTGCAGTTCTGTGTTGCATAACTTTCTCCATTCTCCTGTAACGTCATCCCTCTTAGCCCCAAATATTTTCCTAAGCACCTTATTCTCAAACACCCTTAACCTATGTTCCTCTCTCAAAGTGAGAGTCCAAGTTTCACAACCATACAGAACAACCGGTAATATAACTGTTTTATAAATTCTGACTTTCAGATTTTTTGACAGAGACTGGATGATAAAAGCTTTTCAACCGAATAATAACAGGCATTTCCCATATTTATTCTGTGTTTAATTTCCTCCCGAGTATCATTTATATTTGTTACTGTTGCTCCAAGATATTTGAACTTCTGCACGTCTTCAAAAGATAAATCTCCAATTCTTATATTTCCATTTCGTACAATATTCTGGTCACGAGACATAATCATATACTTTGTCTTTTCGGGATTTACTTCCAAACCTATCTCTTTACTTGCTTCCTGTAAAATTCCCGTATTTTCCCTACAAGAACTAGTCTAGAAATTTACTAGAGCAGAGCTTATAACAAAATTTTGTAATGTCTTTCGCATAGGCCTAACGGGAAAGAATTTCCCACCATCTCAGGCAGTAAGAATCAATTTTTATATACATGGTTTAAAACAAATACTAGGTCTTAGATAAAAAGTGAAAGGTCATTGAGATGCTCTGACAAAAGGCTACTTAAGCGCAGGTTGAAAGCTGTTTTTCTGGGAAGTGTTTTTGTGCTCTATAATGGTTGGTACTGATAGGTAATTTTTATGTAATATTTTCTAAGGTTTTTATGCCGTAAACTTGTATATTTTCAATTATAAGATTGCCTTATTAAGCCACAGTCGTTACTGACAACATAACTGGCAGTTTCTCTAATGCGAGTGAGAATGAACCGAAGTTCAATTTAATTATTCATTAAATTGTTGTTATTAATTCATAACAACAAAATATCAAAATGATGAATATCTGACCGACAACTTCGACTGACACCAATAGTCCAAAACACATAATAAACATATGGAAGTTTACAGTAAACAGTTAAATGGAGTAGGCCCAATCTTTTTATAATTCAGAAGTACTTCATAAACATTCGTAATATCATTTCAAGTGACTGATGATCTTCCGAGTTAGGCTTACATGTATTTATACAGGTTGCCAGGCGATGATAGAAAACAAAAGATGCGAAAATAAATGAATGAGGTGTATAAACAGTTGAATGCGCTTTCATATTTAAGTACAAAAATATAGGGGTATTATTTAAAATGTCAAAGTGCAGCAGACTGGGGGTTGGGGATGAAATCTAAAATTCAATTAAGCCTGGTTTCACATCTCTTCCTCAATATCTAAATTGATGTGTTTTTTTTTTGGTTTAAATTGAATTCAGTTTAAATAATTACTTAACTTATAAGCTACTGAGTTACTTAGCGTCCATGATATTGGCGATAGCGAGATAGTATTTGGCACGATGAGGCTGAGGATTCGCCATAGATTACCTGACATTCGCCTTACGAAAACGCCAATCAGATAATCAGCCCAAGTGGGAATCGAACCCATGTTCGATCTGAAGGTGGCACATAACAGGCTGAGACATGTTAACCAGGTACGGTAAAATGTAACCCGCGAAAGACATATAATACAAATTCCGTGTAAATTGTTTGTGTTTGTAATTTGAAGTAGTTTGCATGATATGTATTATCAATTTCTGTATATCACAACTGGTTGAATTGTTTATGCCTTATTTTTAATTAAATTGTTTTGTATTATAATATAGCTCAACTTATGAATGATCGTTTGCGTTTGTAAATTTAATAATCTGATTGGCTATGTATTGTATACTTTTAGTAGAGCCATCGATGTAGCTCAGTCGGCAGATTCGCTGGGCTGCTGATCCGGAGCTGCGTTCGGGCTTGGGTTGGATCCCCCTTTGGACTTTGGTTTCTTCGGAGGTTTTCTCCAGCCGTGAGACTGAAGCCGGATGGTCTGTGGCGAGTCCTTGGCATCAACCCCTTTGATTTGATTACCTGGTTGGGTTTTTCCGAGGTTTCCCCACCGAAAAGGCAAATGCCGGGTAATATTTTGGCGAATCCTCGGACCTCACCTCATCTCACTACATCTCGCAAAAAAAAAAAAAAAAAAAAAAAAAAAAAAAAAAAAAAAAAAAAAGTAAAAATTGTAGAAAATTACTAAATTGTAAAACTACAAAAATTTGTAAAAATTGTAATTGTAATATTGTAAAATATTGACATGTTCCGCATCTTAAAGCTTCATTGCCCATGTAAGATATATGGAATAAAATAAATAAATGAATGAATGAATGAATGAATGAATATAAATGGGACACAAGTTATTTAAAACTAAATTAATAAATTGCGTAATTCCACCAATAACAAATATTTCAACTTTACGATTAATCTAATTCCTAATGATGATTAAAGTAACTCCGTTTAAACTATGCATTACTGCTGAAGAGATTATTCAGAGAGAATGTGGATCAGTTTCATAATAATGAGTGTAGAAACAAAAATATTCGGATAATGCCAGCCTAAGCACTATTTTCTCAACCTGAAATCCCCGCGAGTCTCTAAGAAAGTTACTTCTTCCTCATAATGTACATATTATTTCAAACGTTTACATCATTCAATTTCGGATGCTTCTCTACAAAGATGGTATTAGGAGAGGCTAATGTTTTGTTGCGGTGTTTCAGTTTCTTTAGTTACTCGACAATAATGTCTTCCAATTCATCCCATTTTTTATCAGAGTCAAAAGGAGCAAGGTTTCGTAATGTGATTGAAGAGACGAAGAAAATGTTAGAAGTCAGAAAGGACGACTCAAAACTTACTATTTATTTGTAAATATATTTATATTAATTTGTTTTTGCTCTAAATGTTTAAGAAGTTTGGACAGTTTTTGGGCTCATGTTCGGTGCCCGTGGCACGATTCCAAAGAAACTTTAAATCAACTTAAACAATTTAAAATTTCTGATGCAACGATTGATGCCATAGGATCTCATGTGTTAAAATCATCCTTAGCTATAATTAGTAATCATTTGTACCCAAGAAACGTTTATTGTAAATGATTTCCTATGTTTTCTTATCATTTATCTTAATGTTTTTTTCTTTCAAATTGTCACATAACTGTTTTTAATCATTGTTCTTTGTAAATTGATTAGTAGGCCGATCTATCAAACCCTTATGTACGGCGGCTTTTGTTGATGATTTCTGATAGTTCTACTGATAAATTGTTTGTGTTTGTAATTTGAAGTAGTTTGCATGATATGTATTATCAATTTCTGTATATCACAACTGGTTGAATTGTTTATGCCTTAAATTTAATTAAATTGTTTTGTATTATAATATAGCTCAACTTATGAATGATCGTTTGCGTTTGTAAATTTAATAATCTGATTGGCTATGTATTGTATACTTTTAGTAGAGCCATCGATGTAGCTCAGTCGACGGACTCGCTGGGCTGCTGATCCGGAGCTGTGTTCGGGCTTGGGTTGGATCCCCCTTTGGACTTTGGTTTCTTCGAAGGTTTTCCCCAGCCGTGGGACTGAAGCCGGATGGTCTATGGCGAGTCCTTGGCATCAACCCCTTCGATTTGATTACCCCCTTTGATTTGATTACCTGGTTGGGTTTTTCCGAGGTTTCCCCCACCGAAAAGGCAAATGCCGGGTAATATTTTGGCGAATCCTCGGACCTCATCTCATCTCACTACATCTCGCCAAAATGTAAAAAAATGTAAAAAAAATGTAAAAAAATGTAAAAAAAAATTGTACAAAATTGTACAAATTGTAGAAAATTACTAAATTGTAAAACTGTAAAAATTGTAATTGTAATATTGTAAAATGTTGACATGTTCCACATCTTAAAGCTTCATTGCTCATGTAAGATCTATGGAATAAAATAAATGAATGAATGAATGAATGAATGAATGAATGAATGAATGAATGAATGAATGAATGAATGAATGAATGAATGAATGAATGAATGAGTTCTTTCAGATTTAAAACTCCCTAAAATTTTGTGGTTAACACAATAATGCAAATTATGGCAAAGACTATCAAACTCGCTCACCTCTAATGGCTTAATTTACCCAGTAATTTTCATACTTTTATCAATAATAAAATTAAAAAAAAATATGTTTCCACTAAAGGTTTAATGCTGTACAAATTTTCATTGTCTTTAGTGTGTCATCGATAACATTTGTCTTTTTCCTTTCAGGAAAATTTGAACATCACTTACACATTCACATGGCACGGACATTGACAAAAAACGAACTTCCCTTCCATTGGTAGAATTCTGACGTATGATCTGAGTCTATACACAGACCAGCCTATCACAAACCTCAAGGACACTTCCTCCGAGTTCGGGCGACGTCAACTTACTGAGGCTTAGGGTCTTCGATTATTGTTATATCATGAAATGGAATCATTATACAATTTCATTTTATATTTTGTGTAATACATATTTTTCCCGTACGAGGAACATACCGGTACTTTAAATCCTGAATAAATAAAGTAGGCCCCTAACTAGGGGAATAAGATAACATTAAAAAACTAGCGCAATTTTTATGTTTAAAGTTAAAACAATGACACTTGGTAAGAATACAGGTCTTGATTTGATGAAGTTATCGCGACCTATGCCAAGACCATTCCGAAACACGCTGTGACACTTCTCTAGATAACCACGAGGGAAATGATCGATACTACATGTTTATATGTTTTGCCCAGATTTTCATTGCTGAACTTAACACAATTCACTGTTGTGATAACACTCTTCTCATTATATGATTTCGAATTGATACTATATTATCAGTTAAAAAATTAAATTTAGTTTGCTTAATTATTTCAGTTATTTATATATTATTAATAATTTCCTGTTGTTGATAGCAGTCATTTTAATATTACTTGGCAGAGTTATTAGTGACAGTTTCGGTAATGTTATTGTAATTGACAGTCATAAGGTTGGTAACAGTTGTGGTAATGATAATATTAAAATTAATATCAATATTAATGTTGTGATATAAACACTACATATTTGTATATTAGCAGATAAAATGTTTGTTTTTACACATTCACGTATGTATTCTATACGCCCACTAAAATCGCCAAGTTATTACGATGGAAAGTTACACGATATCAAATATTTCAAATAGGTACGAATATTATAACTATATAAATCTTACGTACAATCACTCACAGTTTATAGTATAGATTATTAAGCATTATATCTGTATTTGGATATGTTTGTTACAAAATAGTAATATTGTTTAGTTTTATCGCAGGTTCTTATATTTATTTTAATTAATATAGTTAAAATGGAATTATTAATATCACTCTACCTTTCCAAGAATCTCCTAAACGCCTCCCACCAGCATCTCGTTCAGTCCAGAACGTGGTTATGATATATTTATGATGAGTTTAAATCGTATGTTGTTGTAGCTTTCCTTTTGAGACGTTTCTTCTGTGTCAATCGTAGTAATACACACTTCATAACAGCAATAAATTCGAACTACAAACACTAGTTTTTTATGATTAGACGTCTAAATGTTTACGTTTTAACTATATTTTTAATATCACATGCACTTTAAGTCATCATTTTACTGCAGGAATTAATTAATCACGTTAATTACTCTATCAACAACAACAAAAAAATTAATCAAGTTTGTATTATGGCTGAGGGCACAGGATCACTCGCTGACGTAGCCGGTGTACTAGGGTCATCGTGATTGTTGTCACATTTCGCTTGTGTACAGCGGAACAGTGGCACAAACCCACCCCCTCTACACACCCCCCAGTCGTACAGGAGCTCCGAACTGAGCAAGCGGGAAGAAGGTCGGATTCACACTGGAGCTAACGAAGAAACACGGATGGATAGGCGAACGGGGTGAAGAGAGAGAAGAGATAGTTCCCGTTGCGGCCACTTACTCGAAGCGCTGTACGTAGAGGTTAGGTGGGTGGTGGTAAAATTGTGCATCAGCCACTAACATTTGTGTGGGGCGCATGAACAGCACCCTCTCCCTGCTACTGCCCCGATACCCCAGTTCAGGATATAGCCTGCGTACAAACGTACTCGTGATCCCTGGATACGCCCCACGCAACCTCCAATGTATCCAAAACAACGAGGTTCTCGATCGCGGGACGTATAATTTAAGTCTGCAGTACGCAGACTAAACGTTCACAGCTGGCGGTTGTACCAATATTATCAGCATTCCGCACATTGTCCTAACAATTCGGTACTAATTCCATGTTATAATTTACTTTTTTGTACATCAGCATTATAAACAGTCTTAAATATTACCCAAAATCAGTGTTACCAGCTCCAAATCGAAAATTTCCTCAACGAAAGAGGCAAAATTTCCCAAAATTTCCTCAACATAACTACCAATTTTGAATTGGTGCAGGAAATGCCGGGTAAAAATAAAAGGATGATTTTTGATAAGACGTAAAACGACTCTTTTTTTTCATCATAGGTCTAATACCTGTAAAACTTCCACATTACCTCAATAAATACTTACTTACTGGCTTTTAAAGAACCCGGAGGTTCATTGCCGCCCTCACATAAGCCCGCCATTCGTCCCTAACCTGAGCAAGATCAATCCAGTCTCTATCATCATATATCACCTCCCTCAAATCCATTTTAATATTATCTTACTATCTACGTCTCGGCCTCCCCAAAGGTCTTTTTCCCTCCGGCTTCCCAACTAACACTCTATATAAATTTCTGGGTTCCCCCATACGTGCTACATGCTCTGTCCATCTCTGGATTTAATGTTCCTAATTATATCATGTGAAGAATACAATGCGTGCAGTTCTGTGTTGTGTAACTTTCTCCATTCTCCTGTAACTTCATCCCTTTTAGCCCCAAATATGTTCCTGAGCACCTTACTCTCAAACACCCTTAACCTATGTTCCTCTCTCAAAGTGAGAGTCCAAGTTTCACAACCATACAGAACAACCGGTAATATAACTGTTTTATAAATTCTAACTTTCAGATTTTTTGACAGCAGGCTGGATGATAAGAGCTTCTCAACCGAATAATAACACGCATTTCCCATATTTATTCTGTGTTTAATATCCTCCCGAGTATCATTTATATTTGTTACTGTGGATCCCAGGTATTTGAATTTTCCACCTCTTCAAAGGATAAATTTCCATTTCGTACAATATTTCGTCACGAGACATAATCATATACTTTGTCTTTTCGGGATTTACTTCCAAACCTATCTCCTTATTTCCTTCAAGTAAAATTCCCGTGTTTTCCCTAATCGTTTGTGGATTTTCTCTTAATATATTCACGTCATCCGCATAGACAAGCAGCTGATGTAACCCGTTCAATTCCAAACCCTCTCTGTTATCCTGGACTTTCCTAATGGCATACTCTAGAGCAAAGTTAAAAAGTAAAGATGATAGTGCATCTCCTTGCCTTAGCACATTACCTCAATACTGACTGCTTTATAAAGTACCTAAGCTTCAAATTGTGACTTACAAGTGCAAAATAATGTATTTATTTTAAAATCCATCTGAATTAAACGGACATTCACTTTTATTTAGAATTTTTCTGGTTGTTTTTTTGGAATTATACTGGAATGTAGAAGCACAATACGTACAAATTAAAAACAAACTATTTTCTAAACTTTCGTGTTATTTTCTTCGTCAAAGTAAGTATAATGGAAATACAGATTCTATCATGAGCTGATTCATTTCAAATACATTATGTGAGTAAGTTTTCTTTCTTCTACATCAAAACAAGAAGTGATTAGCCGTTAGTAGCAGTAAGTTAGGATATAGTAACAGATTTTTGTAAGTATTGAGTTGATGATTATAATTATTTTTTAATTATAATCTTCAAGAAAAATTAATAAGTATTGGTGAAGTGGCAATAATTTGGAATTTAAATTGTCTAGAGAAAATCAAAGCTAGAGTGGGATTTAATTCACTATTACATGTTTACAAATATATATAAAGATTAGAAGAAATAAAATACTCTAACAAAATAAAATGTTAATTCACATCTATAAAATACTAAACTGTCTTGAAAATGTATTATTGTACCATCTCATCGTTACAAATATTCCGCTAGATGACAGTATTGTGTTATGTAGCTTTTCTCTTGTTACCAGTTGTGCCATTTATATAATCTTCTATGGACGATTACTATTCAAGAAAGCTTTGTTGATTCAGTTTCATTTTTATTAAAACAGTTTCATTCCACTTCAACTTTCAATATATATTAAACAATTTCTGATACGCCACTATCCATAATCTCATAAGGGAGAAGCTATAACGTAACCTAAATAATATAAACAAGATAAATGATAGAAAAGTTAAAGCATGATGAAATAAACACGAATCATTTTATAAGATACAATAATAATTAGGCCCTATTATTGAAAGTACAATGTTAGAAAACAAGAACACAAATGCTAGGGAGGTGATAAAAACAAACAAATGCTAGGAAGGTGATAAACATTGTAGGATAAGCAGCCATGATTGATTGAAATACGTCGTTCCGTACCGTTTTATTGGTCAAAAATAGTATGACGTAGTGAAAGTGAAACACTCACTGAAACTGATAAGGATATCAAATGGTTTACACGTAACAACATTGTAGGCTTATATAACGCTGATCCATGCGTAATTCTTGTACGTCCGTTGTAAGCCGATTTTAACTAGACACAAATTCTCTCTATGAACTGTGTTAAGTGACTGCGCTTAACATGTAATATTTTCAAATAAGTTAGTTGTACGTATCTATATTTGTAGTCACTTTGGGATTACTGCAGGAGCAAATACAAGGACATCATTTTATTTTTACTTGCATTTTTATTGTGCCTGCATTTCTGAATGTACTTCACTCCCACGCCTTCACTAATGTCCTTGCTCCCGTCAGACACACAAACTTACGGCTGCTGTTACATTCGAAGTCTTCAAGAAGTGAAGTAAACACTGCAGTGTATAGTGTGTTTCAGAAATATGGTTGCGTTTTCTATAGAAGAAAGATCCTATATTAATAATATCGTACTAAAAAATTACATTCAAGAAACGATAAATTCAATTTCAGAGAATATGCTCAAAATGTTTTTAATAATATGCGTAAAGAATTGAAGCCGGCATTGTAATGAACGGCAACCATTTTCAGCAACTTGTTTAAAAATTCAGATTTGCTTAATTTGAATTGAGGTGGCTAGAAGCAAAGGAATGCTAGTGACATTTGTAATAACATGAGTTAAGTGCATCCAGTGTAAGCTAAAGTATCTAAAATTTTAGTGGCAAAGGGATATTTTAATCGCATCACACATTAAAATTTAAATAAAAATTGCACCGATTTTACGAAAGCTTAAATATTTAAACCCCATTTTCTCAAAAGTAACTTAAGTGCACTTACAGCCCTTACTTATGACCCCCTCATTTTAAATGCACTCTCTATATTGTATGTTAACACCAATAATTAATATGCTAAATAATGTAGACATTACATAACGAACATAGCCGCCTGAAAAGTTGAGTTTTTGAAAAAAAAAAATTACTACTCTACTGTATTTTGATAAATTCCGTAAAAGTGATGATCAAGCTGAAAATCGTAATATCGTATTTCCCTACAACATAAATGGATACACTACTTTCCTCTCCTCCTATAGCCAGTAAAATGATTTGTTTACATATTGCACTAGTAACACCAAACTACTGTAATGGAAGGGGGCAACAGTGTTTCCGAGTATAGCCAGGTTAATGTTAAAAATGCTGGTAAAAATAAAGTGATGTCCCTGTATAATGGTTTATATCACAGTCGTTTGCGGAGAAAGACTGATATGAAATTCCTACTGAAATATACGCACAAGAAAATCCACAGAAGTAGGCAGAAGATAATGCGATTATGTTCCCCTCCTTGTTCGTACTTCGGGTGAAGTGTTGAGTGCCATCAATGTGTGCAGGCGGTTAGCTGAATCTAATGCAATGGTGAACTTGTGTTGAACTATTTGCTTTAATTTCAGAGGGAAGTATTCTTTAGACACGCAGTTAATGCAACACAAAAAATGATATATACTACTTTTTATAGTTTGAAAAAGGAAATAATAGAATGATACATGAGCCAAAAGCATAATTATGGCCATAGTGACCGTGAAAGCCTAAAATCTCTTACAGAGTTTGTTCTGTTTTGGATACTCAATAAATAAATTTATAATCCCCCGATAATGAAATTTGGACACATTTCTTCCTGATCTGTAACATGTTCGGGTTTTTCATCTTGACGTAGTTGTGAACATAACCAACGTCACGTAGCTATTCTTCTTCTTTTATTTTACTAATATCTTGTACACATCAGTTATTCTTAGATTTCAGAAAGGCATATGCCTCGATTAAGAGAGAAATTCTATATGATATTTTTATTGAATTTGGCATCCCCAAGAAACTAGTTCGATTAATTAAAATGTGTCTCAGTGAAGCGTACAACAGAGTCAGTATAAGTCAGTTTCTGTCGGATACTTATCCAATTCACTGCGGGCTAAAGCAAGAAGATGCACTATCATCTTTACTTCTTAACTTTGCTCTAGAGTTTGCCATTACGATAGTCCAGGATAACAGAGAGGGTTTGGAATTGAACGGGTTACATCAGCTACTTGTCTATGCGGATGACGTGAATATGTTAGGGGAAAATCCACAAACGATTAGGAAAAACACGGAAATTTTAATTGAAGCAAGTAGAGAGATAGGTTTGGAAGTAAATCCCGAAAAGACGAAGTATATGATTATGGCTCGTGACGAGAATATTGTACGAAATGGAAATATAAAAATTGGAAGAAGAGATGGAAAAATTCAAAAAAAAAAAAGAAAAAGAAATTGATATTCGGGAGGAAATTAAAAGCAGAATAAATATGAGAAATGCTTGTTATTATTCGGTTGCCAAACTTTTTTCATCCAGTCTGCTATTAAAAAATTGAAAGTTAGAATTTATAAAACAGTTATATTACCAGGTGTTCTTTGTGGTTGTGAAACTTGAACTCTCACTTTCAGAGAGGAACAGAGGTTAAGGGTGTTTGAGAATAAGGGGCTTAGAAAAATTTTTGGGACTGAGAGGGATGAAGTTACAGGAGAATGGATAAAGTTACACCGGATTTATTCTTCACCTGACATAATTAGGGATATTAAATCCAGGTGTTTGAGATGGGCAGGGCATGTAGCACGTATGGGCGAATCCAGAAATAAATATAGAGTGTTAGTTGGAAGGCCGGAGGGAAGAAAACCTTTAGGGAGGCCGAGATTTAAATGGGAGCATAATATTAAAATGAATTTGAGGGAGGTGGGATATGATTGTAGAGACTGGATTAATCTTGCTTAAGGGGTTAGGTACAGCTTACAGCAGTAAAATTTTGGAAATATTCAACATTTTTGTACAATAATGAAAATTAGTATGTGCAAAACACTGTTGTTCTCGTATATGAAAACAATTTTTACGATTTAAAAAAAGATTCACATTTTTTTTTTTCAAAATCCAGTTCACTGTGCAGTAATGAAGCTTTTCCCACATATAACTAAAAAACTACCCAACATTCTGTGATGCAATTTTTTGTGTGTATTTATGCATGTCATATGTACAATATGATGCAAGATCACTTCTCTACCTTTGATAGATTGTCTGATAAAAAATAAATTATTTAAAAAATGGTAAAATAACAGTATTTTCGTCTAACACAATGTTTAAAAAAATATTATTTATTAAGGAATGTAGTTGAAAGAGCATGATATTGTAAACATGACTTTCAGCAGTAAAATAAAAGAGAGAGAACGTGAAAAAGTTAACAAGTTTTTGAGTTATGAGGGAAACGCTTCATTACTGCACAGTGAACTCCCATCATTTTGAATTTTGAAAAAAAAAAAAAATATATATATATATATATATAAATAATTTTTAAATCGTAAAAATATGTTTTTTCATGTAGGGCTGGTAGCAATATTATACCTGACCATCAATTCGGATTCCGAAGAGAACACTCTACAATAGAACAAATTCATAAAGTCGTCAATAAAATTGAAGATGCCATAGAAACAAAAAAATGTTGTTGTGCTGTATTTTTAGATATTCAACAACCTTCGATAAAGTCTGGCATCTTGGTCTACTTTACAAACTGAAAGTCATACTTCAGCAAACCTATTATTTATTACTTCACTCATACTTAACATTGAGAATTTTCCAAGTAAAGTTCGGAGAACATTTCTCCTCATTCTATGATATAAAGTCAGGTGTACCTCGAGGTTCAGTCTTAGGCCCTATACTATATACAATTTATGGAGCTGATTTTCCAATTTCTAATGAAGTATTGGTGGCTACTTTCGCTGAGACACTACTATTCTTGCTTCACATGAAGATGCATCAACAGCATCTGAAAACCTGCAGAATGAATTGAAAGAAACAGAAGACTGGCTAATTAAATTGAGAATACAAGCGAGTGAAAACAAATCAGTTCATGTTACTTTCGGAACCAGAACTGAAAACTGTCCTCCTGTAACACTGTACAACAAAGAACTTCCTGAAGCAGACGATGTTAAATATTTAGGTATGCATTTAGGTCGCCGCTTAACATGGCGTAAACATATTGAAACTAAACTTAAAGAATTAAATTTTAAAACATCAAAAATCTATTGGTTATTGAGACCTAAATCAAAACTGTCATTAGAAAATAAACTTCTTGTTTATAAAGTCGTACTAAAACCAATCTGGACATACGGCATCCAACTGTGGAGAACTGCTAGCAACTCAAACATTGAAATACTGCAGAAATATCAGTCCAAAACTTTACGTTCCATTGTCACTGCACCATGGTATGTACGTAATGATGTCATTCATCGTGATCTAAACATTTCAACTGTAAAAGAAGAGATTTATAAGTTCAGCAAAAAATACCTGCATCGATTAAATCAACATCCCAACCATTATGCATTAAATTTGCTGGATAATAGTCAAACAATAAGAAGGCTTGAAAGGACCAATGCTCTTGACCTTCCATTCATTTTTACTACAGCTATTCAAAACATTGTTATTTTTCTTTTGGAGTGTTGTTATCGGATAACATCTCCACTCATGTCATATTCTTTTATAATATTTACTTATTGTCTATTGTAGACAGATTGTAAATGTGGCATAAGTGTTATTAAAAAAATATGTATAGGGCTGGTAGAAGGACAGTGTTTTAGACATACCAATTTTCATTATTTTACAAGATACAGAAAGGGAGGAAAAAAATGTTGAATATTTCCAAAAAATTTCACTTCTGTAATCTGTACCTAACCCCTTAAGATAGGGGCAGATGGCGAGCTTGTGTGAGGGTGGCAATGAACCACGGGTTCCTTAAAAGGCATTTGCAAGTAAGTAAATAAGTAAGTAAGTGAGTAAGTAAGTAAGTAATATCGGGCACTTCACTTTTTGTCATTCACCCATTTGAAGCAAATTATTTAGACCAATTTACCAATAGAGTCGTTGTTCAGTGTGTGCCATAGGAGGCTGGTATACGCTACACCAGAGATGAGATACGAGATACACGAGACACGAGATACACGAGATACGAGATACACGAGATACGAGATACAAGAGACACGAGATACGAGATACGAGATACACGAGATACGAGATACACGAGATACGAGATACACGAGATACACGGGATACGAGATACACGAGATACGAGATACGAGATACACGAGATACGAGATATGAGATGAGATATGAGATGAGAGATGATATGAGATATGAGATGAGATGAAATGAGATGAGATGAGATGAGATGAGATGAGATGAGATGAGATGAGATGAGATGCTGAAAATCTGTTGGGATGTGGCAGGGGAACCGAAGCTCCCTTGTCTTATTTGGACCATGGGCTTGCTCAACAGACGTTATACTCGATCTCGGGTCCACAAGAATATAAATACAGAGCTCTGGCCACTAGACCGCTATGGCGGCTACGTATTGATTCTATCAACACGGAAATTAACGAAAAGAAAATATATGGATCAGTGGAGGCTTGGGCGTTAATATCTTAAATGAGTTACTAAAGACTACCCCCTAACTAACCACTCCACATTCTTCCTGAAGGCAAGCGCTGCTGAGTGACGGATTGTGTCATCAGCACAGTGCACCCTCGGGCTAGCGTCTCTTAGCCGGCTGCTGGCGGGTATGCAGTATTATAGTGGCGCGGTTCATTCGTACCAGAAATTACATAGCTTATATAATAGTGGAATACAGCAATAATAGTTTTAAAAACACACAATGTTCACGTATACATTCAATTAAGCATATCGTCGCTTCAGAACCAATACCGCGTAACTGACAAAATGTAAATTTTACAGGAGAAGGAAAAAACCGAATAAAAACCATAAAAATAACGCAATAGTCTTGAAAAGTGGTGTATGGCTATGAAATAGCATAACTAATTTGTAACTAAGTGAAAATGGATGATCATGGCCGTAGACATTTGGCCATGTCACTTACGCGGTATTGGAACTCTGCCGTTGACTACATTTTGTTAGTTACGCGGTATTGTGAGGCAACTTTAGCAGCTTCAGGACACATGCTGACAAGCGTTTTCTTTGCGTGAAAACTGCCTTCTGGAAATATTATTCGTGCTCTTGTATATGTCAATGTGTTATCTGAATTGTTGTCCTACCATCTGACTTGAGGCCAAGGTCGGTAGGCTGTAGCTTGAATCAGCACTAGATTACGTTCCAGACAATGATTGCTGCATTCTTAGTCAATCAAATGCTGAAACTATGGGAAAGGAAAAAGAAGACACAGTTCAATTTTTATTGCTATAATAATAATAATAATAATAATAATAATAATAATAATAATAATAATAATAGGGACCGATGGCGGGCTTATGTGAGGGCGGCAATGAACCTTCGGGTTCCTTAAAAGCCATTTGTAAGTAAGTAAATAATAATAATAATAATAATAATAATGATAATAATAATAATAATAATAATAATAATAATAATGACAATCTGATACAAGGTACTTTATTTTCACACTACGCATATGAATAGATAAGTAGAATTGTTGCTAAAACGTTGCTGACAAATATAATTTTATAATAAAATAATTAATAATAATAATAATAATAATAATAATAATAATAATAATAATAATAATATTATTATTATTATTATTATTATTATTATTATTATTATTATTATTATTATTATTATTATTATTATTATTATTATTGGCAATGGACTTGACTGACTAGCGAATAATGAAAAGAAAATCATATAAAAATATAATAATGATAATTTTTCAGGCACAGTATTCGTTAAACACAATAAAGAAATAATTATAGGCCTATGCTGAAATCACAAAAACTAATCCTTGAGTAACCCTAGTGTGGAATACTATCATAAAAACTATGGCACAATCGGTTCTATATACAATAATGTGACGGTAATTTAGGCAGGCTACTAATGCCCTTTTTTTTCTGTGCTTTTGCACGAGAATATTAATTTTTGTTTACTGAAGGGACGCCATCAGTACTATTAGCTAACCAATATTGCACAGTTCATTCTTTAATTCCCAATGTACACAGAAACATCTTTTTGCAAACCTGAATTTTTTTCTCATCAACTTTTAGGTTGTAGACAAATGTTCTCTTTCTTCTCGATTCAGAATTTGTACTGTCAGGTCTTTTCGTAGATTTGATACGTAAACGGTCCTCTGTTCCCAAGTCATAGATTTCCAGAATGCCTGAAAGATGTCTTGTCTCATTAGAAATTAAATTACAGCCCATTACTTTCGAATTTTGGCACATTTTATAACTACACTCTGGCCCCAAATTCCTTGCATCTCTTTTCGTATCATGTGTTACTTTGCCATCTTTCGATCTCTTGTAGCTAAGATAAGCTGCCTGTTCTATTCTAAGTTTTCTATTTTTCATTTTCTTCCACTTACCCTTTTGTGGCTTTGAACTTCTTTTTCTTTTCTGTCAAATTTCCATGAAACGCTTGTAGATTCTTCTCTTTACCTTTTTCTGACGACTGTAAAGATGTAGAATAAGTAGCACTCACAAATTCTTCGGGATCGTCTGCATATGAAGACGCTTCCGAAATTTGGTGTAGATCCCTCATTGACAGGGTATTGTCTTCAGTTTCTGTCCTATCCTATTTCTAGCTGTATTATTTTAATAGCGTTGCTTTAAATCATACCAGACTGCATAATACGATCATAACATTACCGGTAACACTGGACGGATAATCCCTGATCTGCAGCAGCCCATTTCCAGAAGGACGGTTTTCTTTTGCATTTGAATTATCAGGCAGTACACCTACGAATAAGGTGAGATTACTAGTGTTTATAAATGTGATATAAATGGCTTAAAAACATGTGTAGTAAATATTATCATCAATTTAGATCTTCCTCCTACCGGAGGAAATGGAAGGAACCAAGCTCAGCACCACTAAATGTAGCGCAAATTATTTTAGCGGCCCCATTCATGATTATTTATATTAAGTACTTAAATTAAGTTTGCTGTTATGATTCCGTAACTGAAGAAAAATAAACGTTTAATAACTGTGATACTTCTTATGCCATACCTTTGTTAATGTTCACAGAAGTTTCTCCCGTCTTGAATGCAGAACATAGCACAGATAGGATTTCGTTCTCGCTAAACTGACTGTCGTCTGATTCATTGTCCATTTCTTTTCTTGTATTTGTAGGCCTATATAATAATAAAATATTAAATGTACTATATTTCAGTGAATGAACTTGGAGATTCTGGGGCAATTCAGCTCAACTAACATTCAATTGACATTAGTGAAATAATTCTATTATATTTACCTTTTAAATAATTGAAACTGAACACTTCTTTAATCTTCTCAGAATATTACACACTGCTGACACAATTTTACAAAGTAGTAACGAGAACCAGCTTCCGTACTGAGGGCGCGCAGGGAGTAGACGTAATATCTGTTGTCAGATACGCGGTATTTCCTACAGACTTCTCGTGACTTCAGTTACGCGGTATTGTACCCCCCTCCTTCGCACGCAGGCCATTCATGCAATCAAATTCCCGCGCTTGTCAATGCATGCAGATGACAGTGGAGGTACCATCTGTGCAAAAAAACAGTTTTGACCAAAAATGTCAGTTACGCGGTATTGGTTCTTAAGCGACGATATTTCATATAATTAATAAATAATCAGCATGTTCGTTTGTAATGTCAATAACCTAAACATATAAGCCATAGATCCTGAAATGTAGAATATCTCATTATTTCACTGGGATTTTTACCTTTCATCTGAGCCCAAGACTAAATAATATGAATTATTAAAACCGGAGTTAGATAGATCCAATGATTTGGCATTAATGATTTTTCGAAATTTCGTAATTTAATATCTGCGAAATTAGATTTCTGGATATACACTGATAAAATTTTATTTTAGAGTTAAAAGTGACCAAAAAAACCAGGACATAGCAATATGAAATCTTGATAGGTTTTAAGTAGTGTTGTGGGAGGATTTAATCGATTAATCTAGTTGTTTAATCGATCAATTTCTGTTGTAAGATTAATCGATCAAAAATATTTAATCGAATAATCGAGTCGATTAAAATTAATCAGTTTTAGTTGATATTAATTATTATTTTGTTAATACAAACTCGCATTAAAAATTCCTACGATATTCCTCTCTCGGAAATTGCTTACTTAAAAGTAGTATTGTTATTTTCTAACTGCAAAAACAATGTTTCCTGCATCACTAAATAGAAAAAAAAAAACTTTTTTTCTGCCAAGCACTTCTCCACGATCGTTAAATTTATAAATACTATTATAGTCCCAATCATGCCATGGTATGAAAGAAAAATTTCACAACCTCGAGCGGGATTCGAACCGCAGGAAGTCGCAGGTTCGAATCCCGCTGGAGGTTGTGAAATTTTTCTTTCATAGCATGGCATGATTGTGACTATAATAGTATTCAAATTCATTGATTATATTTTCTTTAACATATTAAACACACAACCTTCAGTACAGAAACTGCAGCACAGAAACTGCACACTGCAAAAGTACAGCGGTCGAAACAGAAGAATGGCCCCCATTGTAATCGAATTACCAGTTTTTAGAAAGAGAAGAAGGTAGTTACGCTCTCACTTGCACACAGTGTAGACATGGCTATTTTATAAGGGATGAGGGGGACGAATCCCAGAAAAGTATGTATTTCATATGCTAGGAACATGAGCTGACAACAAGGTGAAAGTTTTCTTGGAAAACCATAAAACTTAATATGCGTTTCGAATTGTGTTTCAACTTTCAATAGAGGTAGACTAGGTCACTGTCCTCATATCTCCATCTCTTTCTGAAGTGTTTGTGCAAAGATTTTTCCTACGCTACCTAGTTTATAGTTATAACATAGCAGTGCTACTGTGCTTTTAAGTAAGAAATTTCCGAGAGAGAAACATTGTCGGAATTGAAACAGAGCTTCCGGGCTAAGATGCCGTGGTCTACTGGTGCTGACGTTACCAGACGTTTCGTCTACTTCTACGGCAGACATCTTCAGTGGTTCGGTATCCTCGGTCGAAGTCTTCTGCTCGGGATACCTGTAGCAACTGATCAGGTTGCTACAGGTATCCCGAGCAGAAGACTTCGACCGAGGATACCGAACCACTGAAGATGTCTGCCGTAGAAGTAGACGAAACGTCTGGTAACGTCAGCACCAGTAGACCACGGCATCTTAGCCCGGAAGCTCTGTTTCAACTAGACACCGGCCGTGAAAGCCTGCATGCTAAGATTGTCGGAATTTTTAGCATGAGTTTATATTAACAAAATAATAATTATCAACTACAATCGATTAATTTTAATCGACTCGGTTATTCGATTAAATATTTTTGATCGATTAATCTTACAACAGAAACTGATCGATTAATCAGTTAGATTAATCGATTAAATCCCACAACACTAACAAATATGTTAAATAGTGAGTTTCTAGTGGTTTTCAAAATTTAACACTTGTCTTACAGTCTCTGAAATGAATAGACCTTCCGACGATAGGGTCTATAGCCAATACGCAGCTCCAGATATCATGGTGTCCTACTCCCAGAATTGCTGGTTTTATTTTGAATCGAAAATAAGCGCCAGAGTCTAGCAAAGCCGACCTCTCGCTGGTTCAGCCTGAGCATTAAACTAAAGGTGACCCTCCTGGCCATCACTCTCGCGGAACATCCTCTCTCATCGGTTGCAATAAATTCATGCCTTAACGGCAAACCATTGGAAATGGACTTTTCACCCTGACGGGAGATCAGAAGTCATGTAGGTCACAGAAACTAACCGAGGGTTACTGCTATAAATCAGCGATAAGCTGGCTGAATCCGAAATGTGCATGAGTTCAAAATAAAACCCCGCTCAGGTCTGTGGTGAATAAAAGACTGTGTAAGACAAAGTTTTCTGTGCCATTTTTTAAATTATAAGCTACTACTTCTATTTTATTATTTTTTTTAATTATAAGCAGTGAAAATGAATTTTTCGAGTCGATGCTGTAGTGCAGCCATGGCGAAAATGCGATCGTGCGCCAAGCCACTGTGTAACCTGCAACGTGCATAGCACATATGGAGGGAGGCGGACAACCGAAGGGGAACTGAACCAACTGTCTGACTTAGTAACGGATTTTCATTTTTCTTATGTCAAGCACTTAAATCTAATTTTATACAGTACAAGGCTACAAACTAATGTTTAGTACGTGTAACGAAGAAAGAAATGAACAATATCACAACCTAAAATTAATTGTCTTCAGAATGTCTCTGTGACAAAGTTTCAAAATCAGGACTTATGTCTCTTGCTGTCAGTCGTAGTTGATGATGAAGGTATTGGTCTGTCAGTCGTGATCTAAATTTGGTTTTTACTATTTTAATTGTTGAAAATAATTTTCCACAAACGTAAGTTGTAGCGAACATGGCTTCAACAGAGCAAGCGAAAGAACGAAGCTTCGGATATTTATTTTTTGGCAAAGATTTGAAAGTTCAACATTTGTCAAGTCCTTACATCTAGCTTTCATTTGACATCACATAGTAAATCAGTGAGTTCAAATTGAAGAGCTAATCGCATTATTCGTACATCTGCTGAAAAAGGGACGACGTACAGAGATGATGTGATGATGATGATGATGATGATAACAATAACACTTAACCTTTTAATGTTTCATCAGTAACATGTAGTATAATGCCGTTTTATGTTATATAACCGTTTTCCTCGTAATATTTGTGAACTAAACATACATTTAATATTCTCATCATATTGACAGCAAAAAAATGCGTCCTCCCGTCCTACTTGGAACTTTCGTACATGGTTTCGAGAGAGACATATGCCACTCGCAGGTCAGAGACAAATACAAATGGAACGGAGTTTGACTCCAGTGAGTGAGAGGATGGGGGTTGGCGGAGGTTAGAAGCAAACGAAATGCACAGCTATCATTGCGAGCCACAATGTCTCGCGAGTCACGTTCTCGCCACGGCTGCTGTAGTGTAATGACTAAGGCCGTCACATCGTTATATTTATATTAGTTTCATTTCCTTTGAAGGTGAACACAAGACGCCGGACGTGTTTCAAGTAGAGACAGCGGAAGCGAATTTGACACACCCCTAAGCAAGTACTTTCCGTGTTTTTATACGATTATTGCGTATTATAAAAACAAGACAATACACTCACTGTATATAAGGGTAAAAGGAGTTATGCAGATGTTTAACGGAAACGATGCTGCTTCCACAAGTAATGCCCAAACTCTTCTTGGTGACCCAAATATTAAGAAACAGTGTGAATATATTTCATCTAATTTTGGATTTATCTCCTCTGCAATCGAATGTCTCGAAAAGACTGGTGTGAAATTTCGATAGTAAATAATCTCGTCTCAAAAGTGAATGATGTGCAAGATGATATCAGCAAAAAGGTGTGTGAGCAAATGAACACAATAAGACAAAAAACGATGGTTTCAATTCATTATGCAGATTATTGATGGCCAGTAAAAAGATTATTTATTACAAATAAAAATTAACTCTAGAAACAATGTAGGCCTATTAAAAAGTGCTAAATATACTCTTGTTCCCTGTATTCCAATAGCATATCTGCACTATTTGGAATAAAATATATTTATAATATTATTAATTATTATTATTAACAGTAACAAATATAAATGACACTCGGAAGGAAATTAAACGCAGAATAAATACGGGAAATGCCTGTTATTATTCGGTTGAGAAACTTTTATCATCCAGTCTGCTGTCGAAAAATCTGAAAGTTAGAATTTATAAAACAGTCATATTACCGGTTGTTCTTTATGGTTGTGAAACTTGGACTCTCACTTTAAGAGAGGAACAGAGATTAAGGGTGTTTGAGAATAAGATTCTTAGGAAAATATTTGGGGCTAAGAGGGATGAAGTTATAGGAGAATGGAGAAAGTTACACAACACAGAACTGCACGCATTGTATTCTTCACCTGACATAATTAGGAACATTAAATGCAGAGTTTGAGATGGGCAGGGCATGTAGCACGTATGGGCGAATCCAGAAATGCATATAGAGTGTTAGTTGGGAGGCCGGAGGGAAAAAGACCTTTAGGGAGGCGGAGACGTAGATGGGAAGATAATATTAAAATGGATTTGAGGGAGGTGGGATATGATGATAGAGAATGGATTAATTTTGCTCAGGATAGGGACCAATGGCGGGCTTATGTGAGGGCGGCAATAAACCTCCGGGTTCCTTAAAAGCCAGTAAGTAAGTAAGTAAGTAAGTAAGTATTAATTATCCGGAAAATAGCCTAGTGCGTGACATACACAGACTTAACAATTACTCATCGCACATTTTTTTTTAAGTTGTGAACTTTGTAACTGTAATGATAGTAGAGAAAAACAGATAGAGTTTTTATAACTCTGAAATAATGGTACACAAACAACAAAATAATTTAGTTCCAATCTGTGCTGAAATTAAACGTTTGAAATTCACTGTGTGGTTTCGAAAGGCTGCACAATTGAAGCTTTGGGCCGAATAACGGTCTATGTTACAATTTAAAAAATCGAATTTTTAATGGAATAATGCTCTGTATAGTCTTACACAGTTGTCACAAAAATTGTTTTTCAATATCTGTATCAGAGGCGCTTCTACACGAGTTACAGCCATGAATTACTTGGTTTGAACAACGGTCTATGCCACTAGTCACTTCTACCGTATCCAGTTGTTTATATCGTATCGGGAGGTATTGCAAGGGAGTTTGTTCTCTTTACGAATACTGGGTACTTGAACTCTGTGTATCAGGTTCCGGTTGATCTGTTACGTAAAATGGACGACTGCAAGACAGTGACGATTTATACGGTAGATATTGACCGGCTAAATAAATAAATAAAAAAGATCCAGACAAATTAATATTAATAAGTGGAAAGATGTGTCACGAAAGTCGCTTAGAGATAGTGGTCTTGAATATACAACAAGGAAGACGAAGTCGCAAGTTAGTATGAAAGATCTCCCAAGTAATGTAAGTTCCTGTCTGTTATTTTTTCAACTATTTTATTCGTTGTATTTTAATTTACACTTTACCTCAGTGTCAGTTGGTCTATGTTGTGCTTTGCCACTATAGTTTATCTTATAATTTTATCGAGGTATTTCGTTTCAGGAACAGATTTGTGGAAATTCTTTAAGGAGATGTGGTCACAGCTTGCTTTTGATGCCAGAAAGGAGCTGTTTAAAATATAGTACTCTCTTACAGTCAACATTTAAAAACAGTGATTGTTATTGTCTTCACTATTAATAATAATAATAATAATAATAATAATAATAATAATAATAATAATAATAATGACAATAATAATCCGTGGCGCTACAGCCCGAGAAGGGTCTAGACCGACCAGCCGGCTGCTGGCTTCACGCCCACATGCCGAAACAGAGGTGGACGATCATCCAACCAGAATGGAGGTATCGTGTGGTTAGCACGATGATCCCCCCAGCCGTTATAGCTGGTATTCGCAACCGGATTTCGCTACCTATTGTAGCTCCCCAAGTGCATCACGATGCTGGGTGGGCACCGGTCCCATACAATGGCCGAAATTTCATGAGAAAATTTCTTCTCCCATGAGGACTCGAACCAACACGCATTCCGTAACGCAAGTCCTAGGCTTTAATAAATTATATGGTGTTAATTCATATTAATATATAGCATCTTAAAATAAATATCATAATCATTTTGTTCATAATTTAACCTTTTTATTGATTTTGTGTATTTCATAATATTCTGATTGTATAAAACTCTTTATTGTAACCGCAGAGAAGTTAAAAATGTTACAAACTTCTATGATGTGTGATATGACTTTCAATAACATACAGTCGTATACTTCACTCAGTGTACAAAACATATTGATGGAATAACGGTCTATGTTGCCCGTCCGATAGTAAATTTATGAGCAGAATTACGATGTAACATTTTTTTTCCTCCTGCACAGTTAGCAGATTGTAACATAGACCGTTATTCGACCCAACGCTTCAATTATAGTACATTTTGTATTTTAATGAGCGAACCAGACCACAATACACTGGTTAAATTGGAACAAAAATCTATATTACATCACATATTGTTTTGTAAATCTGTAGTATAGGCAACGTGCATGGGTCTCAAAATCGTACTGGTGGCGCCGCGCAGTATCTCAATTTCTAATTAACTACAGGCTCGCAGTCATTCACTAGTCATGTGTGATATAGAAATTACATGCGGCTTTCTGCCAATAAAAAGTTGTAATATTAGTAAGAATGGGTTCATTGATTCATAGTGTTCTGCCCAAGGGCAGGTCTTTCACTGCAAACCCAGCAATCTTCAGTCTTTAATTATTTAATAGACTCAGTGGAAAGTTCAGTACTGCTAGAGGAGTGTAAAAATGTAACTACAAAGTTCCTGAAATATCAATGAAGTTGTTTGGCATTTAAATCAGATTTCAGACCATTGAATGAGGGGGAACAGTCATATTACGAAAACATTGATATACCTCATATTTGATGTCATGACGCGTACATGTGTATAATGTCTCTATAAATTACGTATTTTAATGTGATTTAATTCTAAAAGTAGTCTTAATTACACTTCCGAATAATAGGCGACTGCAAATTCGCTAAAACACAACACATATGAACGATATCAGCATACTACCTCTGATTAAGATTCTGGCTGATATGTACATCTATTATCAGGCTGTACATCTCACTTGACGATATGTGTCAGAGGAGGAACAATATTGTTAGTATGCATATGAAGTCTGACTATTGTAATTTGTAGCTAGTCGGCGATATATGCAATGGAAGGGAAAAGCAACTGGTCACCCTACCCAATGATATTCTGGCCTAGTTGCCTCATAAGTGGTGCCTTGTTGGTATCACTTGTGAGGTTCAGACTTCTCTTTGGACAGTTGACTAAACAATAACAAGATCAACATGCGGAAGCAGTTCAATTGATAGTTTGTATAAAATATTATAATGTATTTTTTAAATCGCTGAATGCATCTTTCAACATGAATTCGAACACTGGCAACGCTGTAAGTAATTTCGACTTCTTCATACGCTTCAAGCACAACTCTATCGCTGCTGTCCTGCAATTAGTAACAACAGTCGCCACCAGAGGAGCTTGCACGGTGCCTATAGACCTAGAATTAAAATGTGAAAATGGTCAACTAAAAACTAGAGAGAGCTCTGAAGTAGCTCACATGATAAGGTGTTCGACTCGTAATCCTAGGCTCCTTTCTGACATGGGTTCAAATTCATCTCAGGCTGATTACTGATTGGATTTCTTTTCTGAAGTCTTTCCCAACTGTCAAAAGAATATCAGGTAATCCATGATGAATCCCCGGACTCACGTCGAAAAATAACATCATGCATTCACTAATTCCATCAACACTAGATAATCTTGCTGTTGAAACAGCCTCTTTAAACGACTTTAAAATAACAAAAGAAAGAGATAATGTACATTTAAATGTTCACTCATCCAGATTTTCATTGCGTTGGTGAAATTTTAACCTTTATAGCCATTTACACATTCCTATTTTATTTTCAACATTGTAGACAAAATTGAAGAATGTTCAAGGAGTCCGTGACAAACAAAAGATTGGGAATCTCTGCTGCATAGCTTACTCTTAGAGAACAACTGGCGTTGTACTCTCCCCACGTTATTAAGGCTACGTCATGTGTTCCCTAATGTTAAGGTCGAAAATCCCAATATTGAAAGAGTGAAAATTAGGAAGAAGTTTAAGACGTTGAAATATGAAAAAGAGTACATATTTCAACAGATAACAGCATTTTTAATTGATAGTGAGAATAAGATAATATCCATCCATCCGTCCGACCGCCCGCCAATCAATCAATCAATCAATCAATCAATCAATCAATCAATCAATCAATCAATCAATCAATCAATCAATCAATCAATCAATCGATCGATCAATCAATCAATCCATCTATCAATTACATCGACGCTAAATAATTATAATTATAATTAATTATAATTCATAATATATTCATAATTTACATTTGACATGGTACATATGAATAGATACCCGAAATGAGCATATGCTCGTGCTTGGGTACAGTCCAGTAGTCTACATAAATTTTACAGGGTTCAAATAATAATGCTGATGATATAAATAATAGTAACAATAATAATAATAATAATAATAATAATAATAATAATAATAATAATAAGAGAATAACAGTGAAGATTATACAAAAATAATAATACAAATTAATAATAATAATAATAATAATAATAATAATAATAATAATATTAATAATAATAATAACTATAACTGATAAAATGAAGTATAAAATCACTTAGCGAAAGTTAGCATAACTTATACAGGGACATCATTTTATTTTTTCTTCAATTTTTATTATACCTGAGTTTTTTAATGTACTTCCAACCGTTCTCCACATAGAACCGAGGCCGCGTATGCAGTACTGAGTTAGTGAGTATAGTACGTTTCAGAAATATGTTCACGTTTTCCAGTGACGAAAGAGCTTTCAATATTGAATCACATTTTCGCACAGGTACTGTCGTCCGTTTGCCTACGTCGCATCCCGGTTTCCTCCACCTGCTTCTGTTCGCCCCACTGTAAAGTCTAGTAGCTGGCTGTCTTAGCGCTTTTCTGAAAACATTAATTTCTATTAGGAATTGGACGTCTACGTAATATTATAAAACTGTTTAAAATAACTTAAATAAAAGGGCCTCGTTAAGTAATTAACTGTCACGTGAATTCCCCCCCCCTTTCTACGACCCTGCGACAAAACCACTTGAACGGACAGTAGATAGGACTTCTGAGTAATTTTATCTTTTCGGATCGGGCAGAAGTGAAGATTAAATTTACAGTACGTAAGATACTCCTTTATAGAGTAGGTATAGAATCATTTCAACATGAGTTACTCGTACGAAGGACGAAACTGGTAATTGGAATTAGGTACAATAGTCTATAGTGCGATATTTTTGCACAAAAGAACTGAAGCCTGTATCGAAATGAACGGCCACCATTTAAAAAAAATGTGTTTAAATATACATATTATGATTATTTTTCAATTTAACTTCATTCTCTATATTGTACGCTAATGTGCTGTAACAGTACAATTTACACTGCATAATTAATACGTCCGAATGGATAGCTCAATTCGTGAGTAAAAACACTAAGTGTTAATACAGTACTGTGTTTTGATTAAACAAAACCTAATGAAAATTACCAAACTCAAAATCGCGATATTTCCTAGTTTACATAAATTGATGAATTGCTTTTCTTTCCTCCTATACCTAGTAAAGTGATTTGTTTGTATATTACGCCAGTATCATCGAACTCCAGTCTTGGAAAGGGGAGAAAGCGGTGTTTCCGGTTCTAGACCTTTAACCCAAAGGTATAGCCAGGTTAATATTAAAATTGTTAGTAAAAATAAAATGATGTACCTGTATAAGCATATAATAACCAGGAAAAAAGAACTCGAAATCAACAAAAAAGTTCGTTATATCGCAGACGACAGTAACCGCCGTATTGATATTGTGTTATGGATTATTTTGGTAGGAGGGGGGAGCCGAAGGTCTATATCCTAGCGTTTTCTTCGAGTCTTCTAACCTACAATCATAGGAAGGTAATGCTGAAAAACAAAGTGTCTACGAGTCAAACTGTTCATTATTACCAATACAATAATAATACTGAAATATATTAATCAAGTTTCAGTCATAGATCTCGCCTTTGGTGCAAGAAGTATAATATCAAAATATTTTATGAATTGCGAGGAAAATATATATTTTACGAACTCTCTAGTGACAGAGATAGTGACAAGCACAATCAAGTGTATCTGTGGCGATGTTAAGAAATCATTTTTGTGGAAACATACACTGTTATTAATTAAGAAAATGAACTATTTATATTTATAAATATGTTTTATCTTATAGGTTACATGCATCAGATAAATACAACAAATATTAGTAACATATATTAACTCAGTACTTGATACCGAATCGTTAAATAACCAAGTAACAAAAATTACTTGAATGCTTGAATCAATAAGAAAACTCTACACTCCGACAACCGCATATTCCGTGGCATTCAATTCGAACGACATCATTTCACTGGTTCAAATAACCAAGCATCGCTTTGGAAGAAAACTATATTGGTCTGTGTCGTACACGGCTGGCTATTCTTCGCGACCCAGGTGGTCTACACAGGTGATGTCATCAGATTTTCATGCATTCCGATGCAATGGAGTATGTGAACGATACCATTCTGCCGATGATACGAAGAAACTAGCATCGCATGACTGCATCTCTCTCACCCGCAGAGGATCTCATGGACAAATGCATAGACACTACCTGCATGTGTGAACAGCTGTTGCCTCCCAACGCTTTCCCGTTGTGTATGGGCATAACAGGGCCGAGATATTCCTCTACGTGCTATTTTCTTCACTGAAAAAAGGAAAGAAACTCTTTCTATTCACCTCTCTGATAAAAAGTAGTGTAATTTAACTATTGTTTTGCCTTCATTTTTGCTCTCTATCACTCCAAACATTCTTTCAGACGAATTGATTAGTTATACAGGGACATCATTTTATTTTTACTAACATTTTTAATATTAACCTGGCTATACCTTTAGAGAACCGGAAACACAGTTTGCTATCCCCTTCCACTACTGTAGTTCGATGATATTGACGTAAAACACAAACAAATCACTCTACTAGGTATAGGAGGGAAGAAAAGTAGTTCATCCATTTACGTAAACTAGGAAGTATCGCGATTTTGAGTTCGATAATTTTCATTAAGTTTTTGTTTAATCAAAATACAGTACTGTATTAAGAATAAGTGTTTTTACTCACGAACTGAGTTACCCATACGAACGTATTCATTATGTAGTGTATATTATACTGTATACAGCACATTAGCGTACAATATAGAGAAAGAAGTTAAATTAAAAAATAATCATAATATGAATATTTAAACACATTTTTTTTAAATGGTGGCCGTTCATTTCGATACAGGCTTCAGTTCTTTTGTGCATATTATCGCACTATAGACTATTGCATCTAATTCCTATTGCCAGTATCGTCCTTCGTACTAGTAACTAATGTTGAAATAATTCTGTACCTACTCTATAAAAGAGTACCTTACGTACTGTAAATTCAATCTTCACTTCTGCCCGACCCGCACAGATAATATTACTCAGATATGCCATCTACTCTCCGTCCAAGTGGTTATGCCGCAGGATCATAAAAAGAGGGGAAATCACGTGACAGTTAATTATTTAACGAGGCCCTGTTAAGTTATTTTAAACAGTTGAATAATATTACGTAAACGTCCAATTCCTAACAGAAATTAATGTTTTCAGAAAAGAACTAAGATAGCCCAGCTACTAGACTTTACAGAGGGGCGAACAGAAGCAGGTGGGGGGAAACCGGGATGCGACGTAGGCAAACGGACGACAGTACCTGTGCGAAAATGTGATTCAATATTGAAAGCTCTTTCGTCACTGGAAAACGCGAACATATTTCTGGAACGTACTATACTCACTAACTCAGGACTGCTTACGCGCCCTCGGCTCTGTGTCGTGAACGGTTGGAAGTTTACTAGTAGAAGGGGTGGGAGTGAAGTACATTCAAAAACTCAGGTACAATAAAATTTGAAGTAAAAATAAAATGATGTCCCTGTACATGCATCTTACTTGTGAATTATATAAATTTCCTTCGCAATTTCTTCACAGAGAAAGCATTGATGATGTCATCAAAGTCGGTCTGACGAAGCACATCAGACTCGATGCAAGGAAACATATTCATTGTTGAAACAAAATTTAGTTGTGAAAAGCAGGCTGTGGTTTATTTTTAAGCATTCATTTTGTGAGTGATATAATTATTTACGAGTATTTCTTACTTCGATAGGAAGTATAAGTAAATTGAAAAATAATCTCCAACTCTTTGTGAAATAAATCTTTCATATCAAATTATATAGTGCACATGCTGGAAAATGATTAAATAGTATTGTTGACGATATATTATATTGGAAATGTAACTGAGAGTTCTGGTTACTATTCATAGCGATAATATAATAAACATATATCCAATTTGATTTTCAACAACGCATTCTTGTTTATACAAGCAGTTAAATTTGAGCAGTTTCATAGTAACAACAACTATTTTTAACAAAATAATCTGCCCTCAATGAGGGTGACCATAAAGATACAGAATAAAAGCACTACAGAAATAATTTAGAAAGACAAAAAATTAAATACGTGAATTGTTTAGTAAAACATCCAGAGAAATGCAAACCAAAAAGAATCGTAAATGGCTAAAATATAAATGGTAATGCAATATTTGGATTGAATCCTTAAGAATATCCAATAAATTTTTTTGAATTTCAAAAAATCGGAGACCGAGTGCTTTTAAAATATTCCATGTGAACTTAGGAAGAGTGCCACGTGCACCAAACAAAAGACCAGAAACACTCCACTGACTAGTGGGAAGGTTATATTTCTCACTTAGATAAGGGATGCAGGACTCATAAATGGATTTATTCTCCTCATCAACGTGTTGTGCCTGCAGGGCATCCCTCTCAAACCGGATTGTAGGATCAAGAACTAATCCCTTAGATTGAGTCCTGTGGATGGCTACAATATCTGCTCTTCTGTTCGAATCTAAGAATGAAACGCAGTGGATCTCCTCGTGTATCTCCCATCCACGACGCTTGAGGACATCAGCAATACCGGTCCTGGCCTTATGGTGTCGATTGTTGCGCAGCAGCTCCGTTTTTCGACAGAATCCCAACACGTGACCAAGAGTTTCCGTCTCGTTGCGGCCGGGATGGCGACAACGGTTTGTGTTGAAACTTCTGCCGGGCACAGATCTAACCGCAGATAGCTTGCTGGACATCTTAATTGCATTAATGTATTCTGAAATGGATAAATTTGCTTTTGATGACATCCAGGAATTTGCCTTGGGGCACTCAGAATACAGGATAACACCTTTGCCCTTATGAGGTAATTTACACCATGATTCAAATATTCTGTTCCGCAAGATCTCCCTCAATTGTCGACCTTTAGTAACACTGGCATTGCAATATATGCAGCTTCACACTTTCCTTATACTCTTGCCACGACCACGACAATGCGATAACAAAGCAATATCCGACTTCCAGAAGATGTTCAAGAACAAACTTCAGAAAAGATTTACCAACAAGTATTTTAAAAATAAATTTCATTACAAAATGAAAATGAAAAAAAAGAAGAAGAAGAAGAAGAAGAAGAAAAAGAGAGAGAGAGAGAAATTTCCGCTCCCCTCCTCCATGGAAATTGCCGCCTTAGGCAACTGCGTAGGTTGCATAGGCCTAAATCCGGCACTGCCCAGCATTATTCAATCGTTTCTATTTTCCGCCTTCCTCATACGATCCATATATCTTCTACTGCCCCAAACTTTTCTTCCGTTCACCATTCCTTCAATTGCATTCTTCAGTAGGTAGTTTCATCTAGCCAGTGATATACATCAAATCTTCTATTTATAAATACTTTTATGCGAAAAATATTTTTTTATTGTTGTATGAGTTACAATGCCTTCGACAACATTTTAAACAACTCTTTACAATTATTTAATCTAATCTGGAAAATAATATATCCTTGTATCTCTATTATTTTTATACCGGAAGACGATGACTGGGATTATTATGGCTTCAAAATTTACTAGATTTAAACTTAAATGATACAAGTTTAGTCGAAATAAATAATATGCTTCAAGAAACATGAGCTGTTACCAGATAATCAAAAGGAGGATAGCAATGGCAAAGGAAGCTTTTAATAGGAAAAGGAGCATTTTCTGTGGACCTCTGGAAGAAGAACTAAGGAAGAGACTAGTGAAGTGCTTTATGTGGAGTATGGAAATGCATGGGATATAAACATGGACATTACGACGAAACGAAGAGAAAGGAATAGAAGCATTTGAAATGTGGAGATGGAGAAGAATGGACCGTGTGAAGTAGACAGAGAGAATTAGAAATTAAGTTGTGTAGGAAAGAGTGGGTGAAGAAAGAATGATCCTGAACCTAGTCAGGAAGAGAAAAAGGAATTTATTGGGTCACTGGCTGATAAAAAAATTGCCTACTGAAGGATGCACTGGAAGGAATGGTGAACGGGAGAAAAGTTCGGCGCAGTAAAAGATATCAGATGATAGAGAATGCTGGGTTTGCAGTGAAAGATCACCATATGGGTAGAAAACTATGAACGAATGAATTATTATCTATTTAGACCGAGTACTGTGGTGTAATTATTTTCATCCCCACCTTTCTTTTTGTGTGATCATGGGGTTCGGTCCCAAGGGCAGGCTATCATGACTAGGCTTCGAGACTTCGGACCCGGTAGAGCAGTTCAGTGGGAAATCTGCATAACGGCGTACTGAGTATAGTGGTAAAGCGTACAGTGGGTGGGGGTACTGTAGAATGAATGCCAACAAATACGCAAAGGAAAACGCTCTGGATTTGAAAGTTCTGACGAATAATTTGGTTTTCATACAAACCTATTTTCAAACTGTGTCTGAAACAATTACACGGTTATAAAAGTCAGAGCAAGAGATGCCGGAAGCCCTCAAATTAGTTGAGAAAATGACACAGAGAATTAATGAGACATCAAGTACACCGGTTACTGAACGTGTAAAACAGAAGTGGAAATCAATTTATGTAAAAATAACGGATATGGAGCATTGTGTAACATAAACAGCAAATTAGTGGACACAGAGTCACCCGGGAATGAAGGACTGTCTCTTAGAGACTGCATGATATTACGTTTTTTCGTTTTGCTCCTTTAAAGCCATGCGGCGTAGAGCGCATCTTTTCACAGTACAAACTGTGTCTGGTAGATAACCGAAAAAGATTTACATTTGAGACACTGAAAATGTATCTTGTAGTACATTGCAATTCGGTACTGTAACTGCACTTCCTAAAGACTACCAATAGGTTAAATGAAGAAATTAAAATTGCTACATGTTTATTTCCACCATTAACACTGTGTATAATGAAACACAAATGCTTATAAAAGACAGGAGAATAAATGCTTTTCACATTCTTTTGACATTGTCATTGTGTAATGTATATTTACTTTCAGAATGTCCATATGTGTGCGTTTCCCCATATTGCCGTACTCTATTCTAAACAGCAACATTGTTACCTCAACACATCTCTACCTTTCACTACCTGCAGCGAGTCAACAACCTGTAGTACATGCACAGTAAATTTATTGTATCGGGTCCAAAGTCTCGAAGCCTGATCATGACTTTGGTTATAAGTTATTTACCAGTTCCATCCAAGTGAAGTCAGGAATGTTATTCCTACCAATTTCAAGGACCACGACACGATTCTTACCCAATACTCATCACCACTTCATCATAGTTTCCATGAGCCAATCATCTTACTGCAGCAGGTCCGCAGAAGAGGTAGCCTTGTGAGCACTACAATAAACCACGCAATGTGGTAAAACGCGTTAAAATAGTAATATATTTCGAATGTTATCTTCTCATCTTTCGCAACAAGGCGGCCATCTGTCCGTGAAATACCACAACTGACTGTGTGTGCTTCCTTCTGTAGCGAAGAGATATAATTAGAGGCAACGTTTGAAAACTGGACATGCCTAAAAGAATTTTCGTTATTTATATTCATCAGTTTTATTGCTGAGACACCTCTTTTATATCTATTGTTCTGTATAAAAGAAATTCTTACGGCTTTTAAGGAACCCGGAGGTTCATTGCCGCCCTCACATAAGCCCGCCTTTGGTCCCTATCCTGAGTAAGATTAATCCAGTCTCTATCATCATATCCCATCTCCCTCAAATCCATTTTAATATTATCTTCCAATCTCCTTCTCGGCCTCCCTAAAGCTCTTTTTCCCCTAAGGCCTCCCAACTAACACTCTATATGCATTTCTGGACTCGTCAATACGTGCTACATGCCCTCCCCATCTCATACTTATGAATTTAATGTTCCTAATTATGTCAGGTGAAGAATACAATGCGTGCAGTTCTGTGTTGTGTAACTTTCTCCATTCTTCTGTAACTTCAACCCTCTTAGCCCCAAATATTTTCCTAAGAACCTTATTCTCAAACACCCTTAATCTCTGTTCCTCTCTCAAAGTGAGAGTCCAAGTTTCACAACCATACAGACCAACCGGTAATATAACTGTTTTATAAATACTAACTTTCAGATTTTTCGACAGCAGACTACATGACAAAAGCTTCTCAACCGAATAATAACAGGTAATTCCTATATTTATTCTGTGTTTAATTTCCTCCCGAATATCATTTATATTTGTTACTGTTGCTCCCAGATATTTGAACTTCTCAACCTCTTCAAAAGATAAATTTCCAATTTTTATATTTCCATTTCGTACAATATTCTCGTCACGAGACATAATCATATACTTTGACTTTTCGGGATTTACTTCCAAACCTATCTCTTTACTTGCTTCCAGTATAATTCCCGTATTTTCCCTAATCGTTTGTGGATTTTCTCCTAACATATTCACGTCATCCGCATAGACAAGCAGCTGATGTAACCCGTTCAATTCCAAACCCTCTCTGTTATCCTGGACTTTCCTAATGGCATACAGTACTCTAGAGCAAAGTTAAAAAGTAAAGGTTATAGTGCATCTCCTTGGTTTAGCCCACAGTGAATTGGAAAGGCATCTGACAGAAACTGACCTATACGGACTCTGCTGTAAGTTTCACTGAGACACATTTTAATTAATGGAACTAGTTTCTTGGGAATACCAAATTCAATAAGAATATCATATAAAACTTCTCTCTAAACCGAGTCATATGCCGAGTGAAATCTATGAATAACTGATGCACTGTACCCATATACTCCCATTTTTTCTTCATTATCTAGAAGAGCCTCAGGGAATATATATTCAGTTGCAAGAATATGAAAACTTAGAGAATTAGAAATTTCTACATTCAAAATAGAAATGTAATAATCACGTGACGGCGTTAAAATATATTACTAAAATATCCCAGATGTCGCATTCTCTGTCGACGTACCAATAATTACGCACAACTATCCTCATATTTTCCGAGTTATAGTAGTCGTAAAATAGTGTTGATATGTACCATGCTACAAGGGAAAAGTCATGTACACACATTGTTGACATATTTTAAGGCTATGATTGAAATTTATAACATGCAATGTAGCCACTCCGATTTATTCACATGTTTCTCTGACTTTTTGTTTATTGGAGTTTCAGTAATAAAATTATTTTCGCAGCATGGTTGTTAATTTGCTACATACACGCGGGATTTATAAATTGTTTATGCTACAGAATGTGTTAAACATTGATGTCGATTATACTATATAATAACAGCTTTAGGTTTGAAAATTATGTAGGCTATATTGTTTGAGGGCTCTCTAGTTCTGTACTTCACTACTACCAACATGTTTTATTTTTTAGTTATTTTGTTTAGGGTTACGACCAAAACTGAACATTTGGCAATCATTTTACGAACATATTGCAGTTTACACTGTTATTAGTATTACAATCCAAAAATGTAGAATATTTTCACATCTTGCTTTTTTTTATTCCGCATTTGTGTATACTGTTTAAGTGCTTAGTTTCACATGTAAATAATACAGAACCCAGCTGAATACTTACTTACTTACTGGCTTTTAAGGAACCCGGAGGTTCAATGCCGTCCTCACATAAGCCCGCTATTGGTCCCTATCCTGAGCAAGATTAATCCATTCTCCATCATCATATCCCACTTCCCTCAAATCCATTTTAATATTATCTTCCCATCTACGTCTCGGCCTCCCTAAAGGTCTTTTCCCTCCGGCCTCCCAACTAACACTCTATATGCATTTCTGGATTCACCCATACGTGCTACATTCCCTGACCATCTCAAACGTCTCGATTTAATGTTCCTAATTATGTCAGGTGAAGAATACAATGCGTGCAGTTCTATGTTGTGTAACTTTCTCCATTCTCCTGTAACTTCATCCCACTTAGCCCCAAATATTTTCCTAAGCACCTTATTCTCAAACACCCTTAACCTATGTTCCTCTCTCAAAGTGAGAGTCCAAGTTTCACAACCATACAGAACAACCGGTAATATAACTGTTTTATAAATTCTAACTTTCAGATTTTTTGACAGCAGACTGGATGATAAAAGCTTCTCAACCGAATAATAACACGCATTTCCCATATTTATTCTCCGTTTAATTTCCTCCCGAGTATCATTTACATTTGTTACTGTTGCTCCAAGATATTTGAACTTCTCCACCTCTTCAAAAGATAAATTTCCAATTCTTTATATTTCCATTTCGTACAATATTCTCGTCACGAGACATAATCATATACTTTGTCTTTTCGGGATTTACTTCCAAACCTATCTCTTTACTTGCTCCCAGTAGAATTCCCGTGTTTTCCCTAATCGTTTGTGGATTTTCTCCTAACATATTCACGTCATCCGCATAGACAAGCAGCTGATGTAACCCATTTAATTCCAAACACTCTCTGTTATCCTGGATTTTCCTAATGGCATACTCTATAGAACAAAGTTAAAAAGTAAAGGTGATGGTATATCTCCTTGCTTTAGCCCACAGTGAATTTGGGAAAGCATCTGACAGAAACTGACCTATACGAACTCTGCTGTACGTTTCACTGAGACACATTTTAATTAATCGAACTAGTTTCTTTGGAATACCAATTCAATAAGAATACATATAAAACTTCTCTCTTAACCGAGTCATATGCCTTTTTGAAATCCATGAATAACTGATGCACTGTACCCTTATACTCCCATTTTTTCTCCATTATCTGTGGAATACAAAATATCTGGTCAATACGCCTAAAACCACACTGATGATCCCCAATAATTTCATCTACATCTACCCGGCTGAATACTTATAATAAAATTACTGTCTACTTTCCAAGTTGAACACATGAGCACACTGTTCAGTGTCTAAGATGTTATTAATAACTATATCATTTTATGATCAATCAAAGGATGGTATTTTTATATTAAAAAATATGACAAAAATTATATCAAATAGGGAGAAAATGAATAAATATTATTTGTTATGCAGATGATGCAGTCGTTGTCGCCGACTGTGAATACAACCTGCAAAAACTACTTTACCAATTCATGTTGAGTTTTCATTAACATAACATGAAAATATCAGTTGGTAAAATAAGTACTATGGAAACTATTTGCTGTGAACTGGAATTGCATGGAAAGATCATAGAAAAAGAGATGAGATTCAATTATCGTCAGCTCTAATGGAAACATTACATTATATTATCAAATATATGAAAGATATATACTATGTATTAATCAGTAATTGACCAATACGAACAATCGGCGAAAGATACCTAGAGAAGAATAAAAAATTGTATAATATAGAGGAGACTCGGCTAATTTCGCAATATTAAGAAGTAAATCTATAATATGTTTATCAAAATATTTATTGAAAAGTATTATCAGGTATGTAGACATAGACGAAACCTTTCATTACGAAATGAGATAAAGAGACCTATTGAAATGCAAATATATTTAGGTGTTCAAATATTACAGTTGAAAAAGAACAACTCGGGTAATTCCGCAACAGTGCGGATAAATCCGCAATAGGGCTTGGCTAATTCCGCATTCGTGAATAATTATGAAATATATTATGAAAGTAACATAAAAGGAACAATTTATATGTAACAATGCTCACTTTCTTCACAGCTGTGTAGCAAAACACGAAAAACAGCCAACTTTCGATGTTTCACTGTATTGCCGACAGAGGTGTCGACCAATATCCTTGATTTTTTTTCTATAGAACTGCAGAGGACATGCCTCCTGTTGACAGTCTCTCAAAACTTACGTTCACGCTATTGTAAAGCCATAGTAAAATCATATATGCACGACTGCGGAATTAGCCGAGTTTCCTCTAGTATTTGTGGACTTAGAAAAGGCATTTGACAGAGTGGATTGGAACAAACTGATGGACATCCTGAAGAAAATAAGCGTGGATTGGAAAGCAAGGAGGCTGTTCAGTAACCAATATACTGTATATGAAACAACGAGTCAGAGTCAGGATAGGAGAACAAACATCTGAAGGAAGTGAAATAGGAATACGAGTACGACAAGGATGCCCTTTATCATTTACTTTGTTCAACATCTACTTGGAGAATTTGGTGAAGAACTGTTTCCAGAACATGGGAGGGGCAAAAGTAGAAAGAAGAAGAAAATGTGCATAAGATTTTCCGATAACATGGCGATATTAGCAGAAGAGGAGATGATACTAAGGAACTAAATGACAGCTATGAGCAGTATGGAATGAAGATATATGCAAACAACACGAAGACCATAGTTGTCGTAAGAAAAATAAAGAAGGTGAACTTGTGAATTCTAAATGAGGCAGTAGAGCAAGTGGACAGCTTCAGATACTGTAAGCAGCAACATGAGCTGCTGCCAGGAAGTCAAAAGAAGGATAGCAATGACAAAGAAAGGTTTTAGTAGAAAAAGGAGCATCTTCTGTGGATGTATGGAAGGAGAAGTAAGGAAGAGACTAGTAAAGTGCTTTGTGTGGAGTGTGGGAGTAGGTTATTTTACGACGCTTTACCAACAGTTTAGTTATTTAGCGTCTGAATGAGATGAAGGTGATAATGCCAGTGAAATGAGTCCTGGGTTCCAGCACCGAAAGTTACCCAGCATTTGCTCATATTGGGTTGAGGGGAAAACCCCGGAAAAAACCTCAATCAGGTAACTTGCCCCGACCGGGAATCGAACCCGGGCCACCTGCTTTCGCGGCCAGACGCGCTAACCGTTACTCAACAAGTGTGGGTGTGGCATTGTATGGGGTAGAAACATGGACATTACGACGAAGCGAATAGAAGCATTTCAAATGTGGATATGGAGAAGAATGGAGTGTGTGAAGTGTACCGACAGAATATGAAATGAAGTTGTGATGGAAAGAGTGCGTGAAGAAAGAATGATGCTGAAACTGATCAGAAAGAGAAAAAGGAATTGTTTATGTCACGACTGAGAAGAATGTACCTACTGAAGGATGCACTGGAAGGAATAGTGAACGGGAGAAGAGTTCGGGGCAAAAGAAGATACCAGATGATATACGACATTAATTAATTAATTAATTCATTCATTCATTAATTCATTTCTTTTATTCCATAGATCTGACATGAGCAATGAAGCTTTAAGATGTGGAACAAGTCCAAATTTTACAATATTACAATTACAATTTTTAGAAATTTTTACAATTTTACAATTTAGTAATTTTCTACAATGTTTAAAATTTTGTGCAATTTTTTGCAATATTTTGGCAAGATGTAGTGAGATGAGGTGAGGTCCCAGGATTCGCCAAAAGATTATGCGGCATTTGCCTTTTGGTTGGGGAAAACCTCGGAAAAACGCAACCAGGTAATCAAATCAAAGGGGGGTAATCAAATCAAAGGGGTTAATGCCGAGGACTCGCCATAGACCATCCGGCTTTAGTCCCACGGCTGGGAAAAACCTCGGAATAAACCATTCAATGAGACCAAAGGGGGATCCAACCCAAGCCCGAACGCAGTTCTGGATCAGCAGCCTAGCGAGTCTGCCGACTGAGCTACATCGATGGCTGTACTAAAAATATACAATA
>NC_091123.1:164073023-164120523 GCF_040183065.1 Periplaneta americana | reverse complement strand
CTTATCGGTATGTGGGGGCTTGGATTCTCGACACAACGGACCACGTTATACTGTTTCCTGCTTTCTTTAGACCAGGCATGTCAATTGATGTCCATAGGAGCAAGCGCGCGCTTTAGAGCTCAGGAGAGCCTGAGCGCTTTACAGCGGAAAGGAAACAGACAGACGAAAGAGGTAGTATATGCCGCTTGATCGAGCTATATTCAGGGATGGCCAGCACTGATTCAGTAGATAAAGGGAAGAGAACTTATTAAAACTGTATCCGTGTTAATTTTTAGACTTGTCTGAGAAGTATAAGTGCATTATAAGAATATAAGTTTTAATTTTAATGCTCATTTTTTACAAGTTTGTGTTTTTTATTCAAAAGAAATATTTTCTCATCTTCGTTTTATAGAAAAGTGAAATTTTCAGATATAGGCCTATTTATTTAGTAGCCTTACACAATATTTTCGTAAATCTAATATACCGTAAATACGTATTACTGAAGACAGTGTATTGAAAATTTTGAAAATATTCGCATGGAAATTGTTTGTAAGGAAATGAATTAACAAAGCAACTACTGTTACATCATAAGCAAAAGATACGTGCTCATGTGTTGTAAAAATGTGAGCTCTATAGCTTCAGCAGATTTCGAGAGAATGATTTAATATTCTGATGATAGGAAGTTGCTCACAAATATCGCCTTAAAAGTATAATGCGAAAATAGATTTGTTATGGAATATTAGTTACACTTAAAACGGATACAGTACCTAGGTAACTTTGCTTTGTACTGTAATATTGTTTTGATTAGTTTGTTGATTACTTTTATAAGGCTAAAAGTACCACCAATATCAATTCCAACTTATCATGTCATACTCAATCTCTTTTTTTTGGGGGGGGGGGATACCACTTTCTTTATGAATGATGTGTTTCTCCATTTAGTACAATATAGTTATACTACTACGGAATTTATGTGAATATTCCTTCTTAACTCTTTATTATGTTATTAACATTTAAAACACAGCTGCAATATTAAGAAATAGGTATTAGTAATTTTGTTTTACATACAATATAGATAATATCAAACAGAAAAAAGCCATGTAAAATAACGACATAAAATTTCATGTTCCGCCTGAACTTTGTGCACCACTGTTTTCTTAATCCAACAGGCTGCTTATTCATATACACAACCCTTCCTCTTTCCATCCTTGCGCTTGATGCCCGCGCACGACGTCAAGGCCAGAAAAATGCGCTTGCTTTGACATCACTGCTTTGGACTCAAATGTACTTTACTAAACCGACGGGGCAGTGTATAGCACGGGAAGACAAAGAGATAGATTTATACCGTACAATGAATTTAATTCCTTTCTTCATATTTTATAAATTGTTCTATTCATAGAGCTGCTAATAAAAGAAAAGCACGTGAGATAAAAATGCCAAGGAATTACACACGAGACATTACTGGTCTATAATTTCCTTAGTCACTGTGTTTGCATAAAGGGAAGTCTCGTACTTGCAGTAAACCACATCAAACAGTCGACGATCGAACATTCCGAATGTTAATTCTACCGTTAACCTCAGTATGCAGCGTCCCTAGCCTTTATGAGCACATTACGAACCACAACAAAAAGATTACTGTCAGACCACAAAAATAATTAATATCATTCCATAACAAAACACTGAAAATCAGGAAAAGACATACTTCAAGGTGCAGTATTCATTCATTTAAGTGAGCATTAAAAAGGAGTTGCAATATAAAATACGGTGGGCGTGGTATGAGAAGTACCAAGAAAGGCAAACTTCTAGAACTTGGAAAATTGCGTCGCAGTCAGTAAGAAACCCTACAAAGACTTGCTATTTCAGATTCAATAAATCACAATGAAATACTGAGTGTTCATTTCAAAGTGTGTCATGACGTCACTGTTGTTGGGTCACCGATTTGAAGCGAGTTTCAGCTTATATGTTAGAGAAGTTACCTATTATTTAAGGCGTTCTTCAATCTGAACCTGAGAACGTGTACGGTATAACTTGAACGTAGTAGCAACAGATGGCGGTCTGTACGGTCTGTGTGCTACCATAACCTCTTTCGAACTGTGTTTTGCGCCGGCAAGTCGTACGCAGGATATTTGTTATCATCGGTTGCGTACGGTAACATTCCACAACACAAATCAAATGCTCCGTGTCCATGTTGACCGTCGAAGTTAATGTCAACAAATACGTAAGTAATCGTCTTAACCCTCTCCCCATATCCCGACAGTACGTATTTCCAAACAGTTCACATTCCTGCCACTACCGGCGTTACCGTACGTATCGGTATGTACTCTTCAGAATGAACGCCGTACTTGCTAGGCAACTTCTCTGGCACCTCTGCGGAAGTGTAGGAAGATTGAATTCTCTAGGCTCATCGGCTAACCACATGACGGCATAGAGCGAGCCATGACACACTTTGAACTGAACACCCAGTAGTTCATGCTCATACAATTAAAACCTGAGTACTGCAAGGCAGAGATTTGATTTATACGCGAGACATTTCAAGAATAGCAACTACATTGACAAAGCAATATAACATCGTCTTACTAAAAATTGAAACCTATAGTTGGGTAAAATGTATAGAGCAATCCTACCTAACTTCGTGATACTAAGGATTTTTATGAAAAATATCGCACATGGTTAACATAATACTGTTTTAATTTGTTTCACTGCTTATTATCAGCAGATGACACAAGTACAGAGACATCATTTAATTTTTACTAACATTTTTTATATTAACTTGCCTATACCTCTGGATCAACGCCGTTTGCTACCCCCTTCCACGACTGGAGTTCGATGATACTGGCGTAATATACAAACAAATCACTTCACTAGGTATAAGAGGGAAGAAAAGTAGTTCATCCATTTACTTAAACTAGGAAATACTGCGCTTTTGAGTTTGATCATTTTCATTAGGTTTTTTGTTTAATCAAAATACAGTACAGTATTAACAATGAGTGTTTTTACTCACGAACTGACTGTCCATGTGGACGTATTCATTATGCAGTGTATATTTTACTCTCTACTGCACATTAGCATACAATATAGAGAATGAAGTTAAATTGAAAAATAATCATAATATGGATATTTAAACGCATTTTTGAAAATGGTGGCCGTTCATTTCGATACAGGCTTCAGTTCTAATGTGCATATTATCGCACTATAGACTATTGTACCTAATCCCAATTACCAGTTTCGGCCTTCGTACTAGTAACTCATGTTGAAATAATTCTGTACCTACTCTATAATAGAGTACCTTACGTACTGTAAATTCAATCTTCACTTCTGCCCAATCCGAAAAGATAAAATTACTCAGACATGCTATCTACTGTCCGTCCAAGTGGTTATGTTGTAGGGTCGTAGAAAGGGAGGAAATCACGTGACAGTTAATTACTTAACGAGGCCCTTGTATTTAAGTTATTTTAAACACTTTTATAATATTACGTAGACGTCCAATTCCTAACAGAAATTAATGTTCTCAGAAAAGAGCTAAGACAGCCCAGCCACTAGCTGGCGAATAAAAGCTGGTGGGGGAAACCGGGATGCGATGTAGGCAAATGGACGACAGTACCTGTGCGAAAATGATTCAATATTGAAAGCTCTTTCGTCACTGGAAAACGTAAACATATTTTTGGAACGTACTGTTTACTATGACCGTAAGGCTACTATGACTGTATATGCGGTCTTGGATCTGTGTGGAGGACGGTTGAACTTCATTAGTAGAAGGGGTGGGAGCGAAGTACATTCAAAGCTCAGGTACAATAAAAATTGAAGTAAAAATAAAATGATGTCCCTGTATGATAATTACAGCCAATAATTCCAACACATTCCAATCTTCAACAGAGATAATTTTTCTCAAAATATGTGATTGCTTTTCAACCAATAAATCAGTACTCAATTGTAATAAAATTAACATAATCCAATTTCAATCCTGCCCAAATTCAATCTCGCAAATTTCAAGAGCGATAATTAATAATAGGTCTCTAATAGAAACAACCAAATGTATCGCCTTACGAGTCGGTAATACATTAAATTGGAAAAATCATATTAAAGATATTACCCCGAACTATACTCAGCATGTTTTGCTATTAGATCTATGCAAGAGATAGTAAATGTTAATACCTTAATACCTTTTGCGTACATCCATTGGATAATGAGTTTTGGAATAATATTCTGGGGAAGTTCTATAGATAGTAACAGTATATTCCTACTACAAAAAAGAGTAATTAGAATAATAGTAGGAACCAAATCTAGGGAATCGTGTAGAAACAAAAAAACTAAAAATAATGCCCATGGCTTGTCAGTATATTTTTTCATTATTAAACTACCTCGTATGTTATCGTGAAAACTTTGTAACTAATGCAACAATTCATAGCATAAATACTCGTAAAAAATGGCTTTCATACTCCATCAGCAAGTCTATCGTGCTATCAAAAAGGAGTGCTTTATATGGCAGTAAAATTTTTAATAACCTCTCTATGAATTAAAAAAAATCAAACTCCAAACATAATATTATTTAGGACAAAAATAAAAGTAGTAGGGGCCTACCTAATTTCTCACGTCTTTATTCTGTAGGTGAATTTATGATATTCCGGAACGGTGCATGAATATTTCTGTCTTGTATTAAGTATCCATAATAACCCCTTGTGTTGTAGTAGTATATAACAAAACTTTTTTGTATATATTTCCAGTCCCATCAGATGCAAATAGAAAGGATACAGAAAAGATTTGTACGCTATTTATATTTTAAAAAACTTCACGTGTCGTCTTATGAAAAGCAAATTTCATATAATGAGTTACTTTTTGAATTTAATTATAAAACTTTAAAATCTAGACGATTAATAAATAGCCAAATTTTACTCTATAAGACTGTTAACGGTATATTGAATAATTGTGATTTTCTTAAATGCCTTCAGTCCAATGTAAAAAGAACAGAATTACGTCATAGGCAGCCTTTTATTATTCCAATTCCTAGAACTGTTTTCTTCAAGAACTCTCCATTGTTTGTTATGTGTTAATACTTACAACTCTGTCTTTAAACTATGATTTTCAATTAGATTTCAGTTCAACAGTTAAAGAAAATTTCATACAATATTAAAAAGAATTGTATTTCCTTAGATATTTAAATTATGAATAATACAAAATTATTTAAAAACTAGAGTAAAAAACACTATAATACACTTTTATGAACTTTACTTTTGACACCATGAATATTTCATTCATTTTCAGTCAATTCCCCACTCTCGGTTAAATATTCTTTGCTTCAGAAAAATTGTCATATTCACGTCTGCATATCACAAAACGTATTAGGGCTGTCTCAAGTCTCTTATTGAATACTGCTTTGATTTCTCAACCTTAGGAGATTACTAGATAGATCAATAATATTACTCTCCATATTAGATATGTGTAACACACGAAAGACTATTTTTGCCCATATCACTGTCTAATTGATACATTTCAACAACTTAAATTAACTGTAACAAAAACTAATAGTATATCGTCTATGAACTTAGATAAAATTAATTTTGACCTCAATTGAACGTTTCCATAGCATCCGTATAAGTAAAATCTCTTCCTTAACTAAGTGAACTACATCACAGCCGACTAAATCGACAGAGAGATATAAATTAGTTTTATTTCATCTGTTGGTCCTTTTTAAATTACAGAAATTTCTGAATGAGATGATTTGGTACAATGCGATTGAATAATTACAGGAAATACGAATCACTCTCGGAAAATCTGACGCAGACTCATATCCTTCGCTATATCCTTCACGCCAACTCATGCATAACTAAGTCCAATTGGGTTTAACGAGAGAACATAAATTAAAAATTAAAGACATAAAAATTTATTATCTGCAAGAACCATCTCTATTTTATAGGAATAACTTCAGAGAAAAATGTTCCCACCTTCGATCCAGCGGAAATATACACACTATTTCCTCTGTAGTTGAGTTCGAGCTATCATTTAATTAAGCGAAAACTGTTTACAGGCGAACGCTTTGCACAGTATACTTGTATCGTTAAAGGAATATGAAAGAGATTATGTTTTTACCTATGGGCTGAAAATTGATATTCTGTTGTCTAGGTTAAAATTTTACCTCGCAGTTCATTTGTACTATTTCAGAGGATTGAACCTCAGTCCCGTTGTATAAGAGTTGTCAATCGACAGGATCTTTGGAATCTTTCAAAAGCTGTAAATATTATTCTGAGGTTAGTGCTACATGTTTCGTTTATGTTCAGAGCTGTAATTTTTTTTTTATCGTAAAATATTTTCAAGACTGAAAATATTTCCGCATGTTTGCGGATATGTGACTGTTAGCAAAATTCTTTCCACTGCCACATATTATAGCTCATAGCTTCATAAAACTGTGTAAATTCCAGAGGAAGAACTATATAAAAATATATAAAAATTTCACATGATGAAACTTCGCACATACCTCCATGCATTTGAAATATTCTTGTATATCCATCTCCTAACATGCTATTTGATTTATTAGCTCGTCTCATTAATAAAGTCGGTTTCTAAAGATTTGTGTTTTGTATGATTTTAATGATTTCCTTTAGTAGAATAATGCAAAGTACAGGACGCTACGGTTATTAATGCGTATTGTGAGCATTTGACAATCCTGAATTGTTGGTACGAAGAATATAAAATGGTGGTGAAAAACTTTGAGATTAGAGTCCTTCTAAAGCACTACTGGAAACAAGATTATAGAGTTGCTGACACGGTTCGAAGAGTATGTGAAGTCGAGAGTGAAGGTATCGTTAGTGAGCGTGTAGCACAACGATAGTTCCAGCGTTTCAATAATGGAGAAAGAGATATTAAAGACTTACAACTTCCTGTAAGACATTGAGAATACACTCATAGTTTTGGAAGAAAATCAACAAAATAGTATTTGTAGATTGTAAGAAGAACTTGGTGTTTAAAAGATAATTACATCGCCACAATGAGACACTTAGGAAATGATACAGAAGTTTTAGATCTGCACCTCATGAATTGACACCTGAACAGGTTCAACACAGAGTGAATATCTGTCGTCAGCTTATCGCTAATCCTATGGATGATAGATTTATCAGAATTGTCATATGTGATGAAAAACAGGTATATTACCGCAACCCTGAGTGAGACCTCAAAACTGTGACTCGATCTGATGTTTATTTATTCTTCTTATTATTATTATTATTATTATTAATTATAATTATTATGTGTAATTAAGTTACCACTGCCACCGGATGTTTTCCCACTTGCAGTGTAAATAAATACATAAAAATATAAATCCAAGCTTTATCCGTTAATTTTACTACAGAAAAAAGTATTAAAAATTTGTTTAAAAAAGCAGAAAGATTACCCAACTGAATTATAATTTAAACACTTCAAAGTTTTCAATATTAAACAAATGTATTATTTTATTTTATTAAAATATTTTCATTGATATTTTAATAACTTTTAAAGGTATATACATAAATATAGAACTAAAAATATGAATTCTCTGCGTTTGTCTGAACCAAAATGTAAAACCAATGCAGCTTTTTATCATAGCATGAGTCAAGGTCCCAGATTATTAAACAAATTTTATTCCAATAATATTTTAACCACGAATCCTCTCCAAATTAATAAAAAAAATAAAACAATTTGCATTGGATTTATAGTTTGGGTTTAAACATATTAAACACTATTTAATCTATATTCACTCTCAATTTTAATTTTATTTTTGTCTGTATTGGAATCCCCTCCTGAGCACGAGTCTTACTCATTCAGGAGTGGGCTAGTTTATCTTTCATTGTATTTATTAAATTGTATTCATTTCAAACTTACTAGCAATAAAATAAATAATTAATAAAAATAAATACATTAATTAATAAGTTACATAAATGAATAAATTGAATAAATTAAACAATTAAACAAATAAAAAAATTAAATAAATACCTACATAACATACATATGTTAATTCATTCAGCATACATACATACATACATACATACATACATACATACATACATACATACATACATACATACATACATACATACATACATACATACATACATACATACATTCCTTCGTTATTAAATCGTCTTATTTAACAGTTAAGTCTTAGAATTACATGTAACTAAACAAATCTACATTTTGCTCTTATTATTATTATTATTATTATTATTATTATTATTATTATTATTATTATTATTCCATTGATTTCTATATTGATCCTATTTATATTTGCTACGTATTTTTTGTACATGTTGAGTAGAAGAGAAGGCCTTATGGCCTTAACTCTGCCAGTACCAGTAAGATTAAATCAAAGAAATAAATAAACAAATAATTTAAGTTGTAGGAAAGGTCATCGTAGTATCAATGTTTATCACTAGAATGCATTTTCAACTGTCTTCCAGGTCTAGTTTAGAATCATTAATAATAGAACGTCAACTGCAGAATAAACAAAATGAAAGGTTCCCTGATATAGTCGCGACGCTGTTATTCCCGGCGTGACTCCTCCTCTTTGCTTACGTCTTAGGAAGTTAAGGCTCTATAAAGTCTAGGTAGGTAGTATCGTTCGCAATTTTTGTTCTTTCGTTGCCGAGCTACCAGACGAGGACTCTATTTGCCACACCGTTAAACATTATCATGTCGTAGCTCCTATGATAATAAATCAAACGCACTGTAATTCAGCAAATAATTTAACGGCACATAATATCCTCGTGTGCGTTCTGCGAACGCCAACGAAAGAGCCAAAATGGCGGGCGATTATTTTAAGTATTTAGGAATTGCTTAACATCTTCATCAGCGAATCACAAGACGCACACGTTTAAATGTAGCCGACCTACAACGTGATTGGCTGCCGGAAATTAGAGCGACGGGACTATAGTATCTGTGCCACGCGTCAAACATGACGTCACGCCAATACAGTCTATGAATAGCTAAACTTATCTCTGTACGCCCTGGGACACAATACGGTCCCTAGTAATAAGGTTTTACTGTGGAGATTCAACCAGTCGTAATGTAGGCGTACACGTCTGTACGGGACCAGGTTAGAACATTCTCAATTTCATGCATATTGTGACGCCCACGTGAGATTCGATCTCACGACCGACGGAGGAGAGGCTAAGTCGGCCGTGTTTTGGGCGGGTTGCGCGCGCATCTGGTGCTTGCGGAGAGAAGAAAGGGGAAAGAGCGACCGCGGTAGAGACGAGAGGGGTCCGGATTGTTCGAGTACTTTCTCTGGAGTGCTTTCTGGACGCGCGCCGAAATATCGAGAACTCGTACTTTCTCGCAACTATGGTGTGAGTATAAATTACGCACGCGAGTGAACTTGGGACAGTCAGTCAGTAAGGCAGTGTTGTTAAAGTCAGTGGAGAGCAAGCCAGACAGTCTTGTGTAGCAGTGAAGCCAGCTTCGAGACCAGAGCGCGACTTGAGTGTGCGTCCGCAACTGTGTCAGTATCCGAAGGCCTGAGTTCGAGTGCAGTGGACTGCAGTTGGAGGGACCTGAGTTCGAGTGCAGTGGACCGCAGTTGGAGGGACCTGAGTTCGAGTACAGTGGACTGTCTCTGAAGGTCTGTGGTTTGAGATACTGTGAACTCGAGTGACTGTGCTAGAAGAACTGTGAACTGAGAACTGACAGTTCTGATTTGTAAATAGTTCATTGTAAATATTAGTTAAGATTAACAGTTCATTGTTGTTCGTAATAGTCCAAGTAAATTGTCATTGTCGTTTGTGGAGTGCAATAACGAACGCTGTGTTGCTGTGCGGAGAGCAAATCCCATTGTTGACGGGAGTGAAATTAAATTGTAGAAAGTGAAGAGTTATTGTTGAGATAATAAAATTACATTATTGTTTAGTATAAAAAGTTACAATATCTTTGTCTTCTGTCTTAAGTTGAGATTGAAGAAGAGGAATAGGTAGGTTTATGTTGACGACGATGAAGATTCAAGTCCAACTTGAACAAGAAAATGAATGTAAATAAGAAGAGTAGGCATATGGTAATGATCTTGATATTTGCCTATTGTCTTGCATCTACTTCTATGAAGAAGCAAATGATAATTACGGAGATAATGAACGTTATTATAGTGCTGTTCGCCTTTTGTCTGTGTTATCTTAGGCAGGCGCTCGGCTCGACACTCCACTGTCCGCACGTTACACTTGTAGTGTCATGTTTCTGTCTAGTTTGTGACATCAGCTACACAAGCTTAATGAAGTTTAAGAGCTAGTCCAACAATGAACTCCTCATACCTTCGAACTGAAGTCACTTACGGCAACTGCCAGCCCAAAATGTAACTAGCATTCAAATTTTTCCTTAGCAATTTAAATGGACGAGACATAAAAATTATAAAGAATAATGAAGTAAGCTTATTTACTAGTGTAATTCCCCGTTTCTCAAAGTTCGGCAGGGAAAATGAAGGAGGAGGAATAACACGATAACTACAAAATATCGGGTACAAACTGGTCATAAATAAATATCCTTATACCAATGAAACTACTGGGTTTTCAGTTCAAAGTGTGTCATGGCTCGCTGTATGCAGTCATGTGGCTAGCCGATGAGCCTAGAGAATTCAACCTTCCTACACTTCCGCAGAGGTGTATAACCTATGAGGCATAGAAGTTGTCTACCAAGTACGGCGTTCATTTGAAGAGTACGTACCGATACGTACGGTAACGCCGGTAGTGGCAGGAATGTGAACTGTTTGGAAATACGTACTGTCGGAATATGGGGAGAGGGTTAAGACGATTACTTACGTATTTGTTGACATTAACTTCGACGGTCAACATGGACACGGAGCATTTGATTTGTGTTGTGGAATGTTACCGTACGCAACCGATGATAACAAATACCCTGCGTACGACTTGCCGGCGCAAAACACAGTTCGAAAGAGGTTATGGTAGCACACAGACCGTACAGACCGCCATCTGTTGCTACGACGTTCAAGTTATATCGTACACGTTCTCAAGTTCAGATTGAAGAACATCTTAAATAATAGGCAACTTCTCTAACATATAAGCTGAAACTCGCTTCAAATCGGTGACCCAACAACAGTGACGTCATGACACACTTTGAAATGAACACCCGGTAATGTTCAGAAAGACATCTCTAATAACAGAAATGTTAAAAACCTGCATTTATGTGAAAATATTGAAATATAATTCTATCACAATAATTCTTCCCTATGCGTTGTATAATGAAAAGTAAAAATTATTAATTATTTTTATGCTTGACCATGCCGAAATGTAGTAATTATACACCTGGTAGCAGTCCTTTAATGCATGTCATTAAAGTACACCTACTCATTAAAGTACAGTTGTTCAGCCAATGACAATTCAGCTTACAGGTGTTCAACCAATGACAAGTCAGCTTTGTACCGTTATAAAATCGCAAGTGTCGATTTTTCTCGGATATTCAATCGAAAGACAATTAGCGAAAAGTCACGGAGGCTGGAAATCCAATACTGTCGCAGAAGGTTATGTTCTGTTACTATAATAATTAGCGTTAATTGTAAATAATATTCAAATAAATTAAATTTGTCATCTCGTTTTTCAATATCGAATTCAATAATCAAGGTTATATCACGTTTAACGGGATTACATCAAGGTCAATGACATTATTGTTCCTCGGAAAAAATCAATACTTTCGCGTCTGCGCATATCTCACAATTCACGACCTAGAACAAGGTCACTTCCGATCTTCAGTCAGATACAAATAAAATGTATACATCTGAATAATTTCAAGTTAGAAATATGGTCGAGCATAAAAAGTCGTATGAAATTTGCCTATAATGGTAATTAAGAAGCCCGTATGAAAATTATGAAACTCGCTTGCGCTCGTTTCATAAACATCCATACTCTCTTCTTAATTACTATCATTATAGGCTCGTTGCATTATGTACTATTTATTATCTATCATTTTATGTAATTGTGAATTACAAATTGAGTTTACGAGTTATTTAGAAGCCATGACCTTGTTATCGTTAAAATTATACGGAGGTAGTGGAGAAAGTAAACTGGCATTTCCTACTGTTGTAAAATATGTCTGTAATAATCTTTACAGTAAATTTTATGTTGGTGGATCTATAAATTTGTATGCTTAAACAATTCACATTTTTAATTTCTAGTATTTAATATAGAAAGCTCAAAATATATTTACAATAGGGTTTAACATAATCAGGCGAACATTATTTATTTAAAGTTGTTGACAATGAAAAGCAAATTTAAACTGGACGCATAGTTAGGCTATATAACAGGAATATTTTACAAATATAAACAAATTTTATGGGCTGAGCGTTTCAATTTTATTAACGTGTATGTTTACTTAACCTATGTGAATGGTGTTATTAAAAATGTTAACTGCACAATTCGTATGAACTGCGGATAATAGCGTCACACAAACCATCGGATTTGTGGGAATTTACATATCAAATAATGCAAATTTATTCCCTCCTCCCAAATAATTTTTATTTTCTCTCTCTTGCATAAAAATCGCATATCCTTTTCTCTTCAAGGGTGTGTTTGTGAAGGTACCATTTATCGTGATAAAAATATACGTGGAAATCCCAAGGCCATCATTATCCATCCCTTCTATTGTTAAAAACGCCGATGATTCATCTAACAACACAGAACATGACCCGCCTATGTTCTCAGATGAAAGTAGTGGACTGTTAAATACATCACAATTTTATTTTTTTCTCATAATAAATAAGTTAATTGTGATAAAATATTTTAAGCGCAAAATTAATACCGTAGTACGAAGTTAGTTTAGGTCAGGCTACGGCAATAAAATTGGCACAAAACAATATAAAGAAAAACCATGAAAATCTTTTTAATTCAGCTTAACTTGAATAATTAGTAATGCCTCATTCCAATGCAGAGACAGAGAGATTTTTTTCAATTGTCATTGTTGTGAAGATAAAAAAAAAAAAAAAAGAAGAAGGCTTGAAACTGAATCTCTTGGTGCAATATGTGTTGTCAAGAGCATTTACAAACTACTCAGAGTAACTGCATTGACTATCAGACAAAATTGTTAATTCGAAATTATACAGTAAGATAATTTATTCTCTTCATGTAATGATTATAATAGATATTTATCACAATGTTACATGAAAATTATTGAAGTAATTAAATAAATTATTATTATTATTATTATTATTATTATTATTATTATTATTATTATTATTATTATTATTATTATTATTTGTAGCTATCTTTTTTTCCTTTTCGACTTCGAGGTTGACGTTTTTGTTAAATGAGGGGGAAAGATGTGAGTGCTTGTGTATTATGGAAGTAATAATAATAATAATAATAATAATAATAATAATAATAATAATGATTGTGGGTCCCTATCACCGCGGCATGGCGCGTCCTCAGGTTGCGGATCGAGGAGACGGCCTCCAGATATGGAGGGTAGCTGTGAATATATTGAATAAGCAGTCGCGGACAGCCGATGAGGGGTGGTCCTCCAGCTTCGGGGTTGGGCGAAGGGCTAACAACCCTTCACCGTAAAAAACAACTTGTTACGAATCCTTCAAATAACCCTCGGAATGGGACTGATTCTCTGGCACGACCACAGCAAAGGAATAAGGTTTTGAGATTTGGTACTTGGAATGTTACAAGTCTATATAGAACAGGAGGGTTAACATTAGTAGCAAAAGAACTAGCTAAATATAGAATAGACTTTGTGGGAGTACAGGAGGTTAGGTTAGATGGGAACGGCATAACACAAATAGGAGATTATTTGTTGTATTATTCATGAAAGAATAAAATCAGCAGTAAAAAAGTCGAATTTATCAGTGATAGGTTATGATATTTAGTACTTAAAGGCAGATGGTGCGATATCGTAGTTATAAATGCTCATGCTCCTACAGACGAGAAAGACGAACATATAAAGGATAGCTTCTATGAGGAATTAGAACAGACTTTTGATCAGTTACCTAGATATCACATGAAAATTTTATTGGGGGATTTCAATGCTAAAGTAGGACGGGAGGGTATTTTTTAACCGACTATTGGAAAAGAGAGCCTACACATATTTAGTAATGACAATGGAGTTAGGTTAGTCAACTTTGCCACATCAAAAAATTTAATTGTTAAAAGTATAACATTCCCCCATAAGGATATACATAAGTATAATGACGTGAATACGTTAGGAGAAAATCCACATACGATTAGGAAAAACAAGGGAATTTTACTGGAAGCAAGTAAAGAGAGATGTTTGGAAGTAAATCCCGAAAAGACAAAGTATATGATTATGTCTCGTGACCAGAATATTGTACGAAATGGAAATATTAAAATTGGAAATTTATCTTTTGAAGAGGTGGAGAAGTTCAAATATCTGGGAGCAACAGTAACAAATATAAATGATACTCGGGAGGAAATTAAACACAGAATAAATATGGGAAATGCCTGTTATTATTCGGTTGAGAAACTTTTATCATCCAGTCTGCTGTCGAAAAATCTGAAAGTTAGAATTTATAAAACAGTTATATTACCGGTTGTTCTGTATGGTTGTGAAACTAGGACTCTCACTTGGAGGGAGGAACAGAGACTACGAGTGTTTGAGAATAAGATTCTTAGGAAAATATTTGGGGCTAAGAGAGATGAAGTTACAGGAGAATGGAGAAAGTTACACAACACAGAACTGCACGCATTGTATTCTTCACCTGACATAATTAGGAACATTAAATCCAGACGTTTGAGATGGGCAGGGCATGTAGCACGTATGGGCGAATCCAGAAATGCATATAGAGTGTTAGTTGGGAGGCCGGACGGAAAAAGACCTTTAGGGAGGCCGAGACGTAGGTGGGAAGATAATATTAAAATGGATTTGAGGGAGGTGGGATATGATGATAGAGAATGGATTAATTTTGCTCAGGATAGGGACCAATGGCGGGCTTATGTGAGGGCGGCAATGAACCTCCGGGTTCCTTAAAAGCCAGTAAGTAAGTAATGCTTTATTTTTTCTGGCAGAGTTAAGTCTGTGAGGCCTTCTTTTCAACTCAACCAGTATATGTATCTAATACCTACCCACTTCACTTGAGTGATTTGGGTTCCGCATATTACGGACTGACGGCAGGACTGTGACGCATTTCCAAGTGGCACACCACTTCGGCAGGCCTCGCTATGCATGATGTGTATCTGTGGAACGTTAGTCGTGTGCTAGAGTGAGTGTATGTGTAAATGTTCATGTAAGTGTAGGGTAGGAGATGGGTGAGGATGATGATGAAGGGAGAAGGGGAAACCCGGTGTCGGCACGTAGCCTACTCCTGTCGAATAGCGCCAAGTGGGCCGCCAGGCTTAATATCCCTTTCCGAAGGACGAATCACTATCAACAGTGACATATGCCTTTTTTATATGCACTGCTGAGAGCTTTGGGATTTAATACAGGCATATCGGTGCACAATCTATGATTAGAAGTTGTGCACCGCCACCTATCCTAGTTCCGAGGTAGAAATTTTACACGAAAATTTCTGACCCCACCGGGAATAGAATCCAGGACGGCTAGTCTGGAGGCAGACACGCTACGACAGAGCTTAGTCGACGGAAATATTATGGAAGTAAAATAATATTCTATGTGAGAAAAAATGTGGGAATTAAAGATTTTTACATGGGAAAAAGTGAGAACATTTGGATGCCTTTGTGGGATTCTTTTTTCCTTTTTTCTTTTCTTTACCTTAGTTTAACCTTCCTTTTTAGATTCATTTATACGATCCATGCCACATGGGCCTTACAGAGCTGCGAGCTGTCAGGAGAGGAATTATTAATCTATGGATCACATACATACTTTTTTGACCACACAAGGACATGGAGGGCCTCCCCGGATGAGGGATCAGCTCAATGCCAGGGCCACCTCCGATACAACACAATCATTTAAGACTTACTTACTTACTTACTTACAAATGGCTTTTAAGGAACCCGAAGGTTCATTCCTGCCCTCACATAAGCCCGCCATTGGTCCCTATCCTGTGCAAGATTAATCCACTCTCTATCATCATATCCCACCTCCCTCAAATACATTTTAATATTATTCTCCCATCTACGTCTCGGCCTCCCTAAAGGTCTTTTTCCCTCCGGTCTCCCAACTAACACTCTATATGCATTTCTGGATTCGCCCATACGTGCTACATGCCCTGCCCATCTCAAACTACGAACTAGTTTCTTGGGAATACCATATTCAATAAGAATATCGTATAATACTTCCCTCTTAACCGAGTCATATGCCTTTTTGAAATCTATGAATAACTGATGTACTGTACTCTTATACTCCCATTTTTTCTCCAATATCTGTCGAATACAAAAAATCTGATCTATAGTCGATCTATTACGCCGAAAACCGCACTGATGATCCCCAATAATTTCATCTACGTACGAAGCTAATCTTCCCAAAAGAATATTGGACAAAATTTTGTACGACGTCAACAAAAGTGATATTCCTCGAAAGTTACCACAGTTGGTTTTGTCCCCCTTCTTAAAAATAGGTACAATTATGGACTCCTTCCATTGTTCTGTTACAATTTCCCTTTCCCAAATAGCAAGTACAAGTTTATAAATTTCGCTATATAATGCACTTCCACCCTCTTGTATTAATTCTGCTGGAATTTGATCGATACCTGGAGACTTGTACTTTTTCAGATTTTCTATCGCAATTTCGACTTCTGAAAGCGTGGGTTCGGGTATAAATGGCTCAGCAGTTTGTATTTCAATTTCGTCCCGATCATTTCTATCTGGCCTATGTACATTTAGTAGTTGCGCGAAATAGTTTTTCCATCTGTTTAGGACTGATGGAGAGTCTGCAAGCAAGTCACCATTCTCATCCTTGATCACATTTACCCTTGGCTGATATCCGTTCTTAAATTCCTTTAATCATTTAAGACATTACACAAAATTCACTCACACATATGAAAGAATTAAGGGAAGGATCGCCGTCCATGGCCGGATTTTCAAGAGGCACAATCCCGGCATTTGCCTGGAAATAACTGAGGAAACCATGAAAAACCTCAGTTATGATTGCCGGCCCCTGGGATCGAACCCCGGACCTCCCGAATGCAAGGCCAGCCCTCTACCACGCCGCTAGCCCGCTCGGTCTTTGTGGGAATTGTCATTGAAATAGGTTGGCAACATTGAATGTACTAATTAAGAAGTGGGGCAGGAATTTTTTTGACTTGAATATTACACTTTTACTACGTCACACTACTTTTGACCAATTAAACGGTATGAAAGGACGTCTTTCAAACAATCATGGCTGCTTATCGCACAATTTTATCGCGTCCTCCCTAGCATTTGTTTATTTTTATCACTATCCTAGCATTTGTTTCTTTGTTTGCCAACATTTCAAACTGCATTGGTCTGGACATAAAAAAAAAAACATAAAATTACAAACCACTTCAGTCGATGCACAGCACTTTCAAATATGACTCGCATTGGCATTCAAGAACAAGAATTAATAAAGATCACTGGTCATAGCTATGCATCTTCCCTGAAACCCTATGTACGAATAAATAAAGAGCACCATTCAGAAATCCTGAATAAGTTGAGGAATACAACATGTACATCAACGAGTTCACTTCTTTTACGCACACGTCCAATATAACATCAACTGAACCACCAACCACTAAAACATTCAAATTTGAAAATTGTACTTTCAATAATTGTTCCTTTTAAAATTATTCATGTTTATTTTTTACTTCATCATCGTTAATTAAAACGTTTCTTGTTTATTTCATCATCCCTAACTAAACCTTTTCTAACATTTGTTTATTATTTAGGTTATGTTTGTTATAGCTTCTCTTATATCATATTATGGATAGTCACGTATCAGAGATTGTTTAATACTAAGATTTATTGAAAATCATGTCAAGTGACGTTGATTACTGGGATCCGGATGATTGAAGTGGAATGCAACTGTTTTAATAAAAACGAAACTGAATCAACACAGCCTTCTTGACTAGTAACCGTCCACAGAGTTCAATGAAGATTCCATAGTTGGCACAACTGCCATCTAGCGTAATAGTACAATAATACATTTGAAGACAGCTGTATTTTCGTAAGTCAATTAATATTTTATCTAATCTAATCTAATCTTTATATACTTTCTTCTAATCGTGTAGGCCTATAGTCAATTAAATCCCACTCGAGTTTTGATTTTCTCTAGATAAATCAAAACCTCTAGTGAGATTACAGTTGAAAAATTTACGTATATTCCCAAATTCTAACAATATCACGAAATGACCCGTAGTGTTAATAATCTATACTAAAAATAAATCTGTAGCCGAAATTTTTCTGGTAATTTTCGATTTTCCAAAAATAATTGGTCCTAACATATACAATTAACCACCCTGAAACCGAAAATCGCTTTTTTGAAATTTTTGTTTGTATGTCTGTCTGTCTCTCTGTCTGTCTGTATGTTTGTTACCTTTTCACGCGATAATGGCTGAACGGATTTCGATGATAATTGGAGTATAAATTAAGTTCGTTGTAACTTAGATTTTAGGCTATATGGCATTCAAAATACATTACTTAAAAGAGGGGTTATTAGAGGGCCTGAATGAAATAAATCGAAATATCTCGCTTATTAATGATTTTTGTGAAAAATGTTACATAACAGAAGTTTCTTTAAAAATAATTTGCGATAAGTTTTATTCCTTGAAGAATTTTCATAGGACTGATATTTAATGAGATAAATGAGTTTTACAATTAAAATAACTGCCATCTAAGGCCGTGTAATGAATTAAAGAACAAATGACTTCGTCTATAAGGGGCCTTGGACAGCAACAATCGAAAGCTATGAAAGATAGCCTACGGATAATGTTTCTGTGTTTGTATGAAGTAATATCGGAAGCTAAATTAACCGATTTGTATAATTAATTATTATTTCACCATTAAAAAGTGTAGTTTTTCTGGATGGACATAATGCTATAATATTATTACAGTAACTTCTGATATAATATAATATAATATAATATAATATAATATAATATAATATAATATAATATAATATAATATAATATAATATAATATAATATAATATAATATAATATAATAATGTAATTTAAGTTATTTGAAGAGTTCAGAACCATAGTGGGCCAAGCGCCATTTACTGAATACGTAGAAAACAAGGTTAAAATTAAGTTATTACCATAATTCAATGGAAACCTATAACAAGTAAAATAAAGTATACACATTAAATCTAAATGATGTCAATCTTCATTAAGCTATGGTTGCACGTAATAGAAATTAGAAACAGGTTAAAGGAATTGTCATTGCACCAAATGAGTGTCTCTGGACCAAAATGATCGCATTTTAATTATTTGGATGCAATTTAAATTAAGTAACATAATAAACGATTTATCCTTCTATCAAACACGAATGTTCCCTGGATCAAACGTCGTATTTTAATTATGTAATTACTTTATATTTATTTCTAACGGGTGCAGCGGAGCGCACGGATACAGCTAGTTTTATAATATAATTTGAGTAATGTGATAAACAATACAAGATCTGATCGGACGATTTCTACAGAAATGTTCCATTCTGGAACGAGCTCAAAGCATTTAATTAATATCCATAATGAGACACTGAGATCGAAGGCGTGACGAGGATCTCGCTGCGAAATAAAGGCTGTGCGCGGTATCTCGCAGAAGCGAGGACAGGTTATTGTTTCTCAAGTGCTCCTCCTCTCCCACCGCCCCCATTGTAGAGTTCGCTGCGCGTTGCATTGTTCAGACACACCTGCTAGTACGGGGAGTCAATACTTGGCCGAGCGCGTCTCAAAATATTGGCGAGTTACATTTCCTCCGTCATCCAAGTCAGGTGACTACCGCCGGCATTGTCTCCTGCACTCTACGGATAGGCTTCACAATTCAAATGAATGCAACACTAGTTGTCGACATGAAAGGAGATGCAGATGTCTCTGTGTCTGCAATACGAGTATGAGAATTTCTTCTTGCACGTTAAATGTTTTCTACTTTTTCTTTCACTTCATTATCCTATTCTTTTTCTCTTGCAAATATTCTTACATTTTCACTTTTTGCTCTCTCCATCCTTCTTATTTCTCTTTCTTTTTCTTTCCAACTTAATTTTCTACTTTTCCTATGTCCTTACTTTTTCTTTCAGATTTTTCACACAAACTTTTCTCTCTTTCTTATCTTCTTTTTACCTTTTCTTTCTAGTTTTATTTTAGCTTCTTGTCTATCATCCACTTATACCTAGACACAGAACATACTACCTTTATTCGCAAGCTTTCAAACATCTACACCTCTCGAAGCTGGAATCTTCTTCCTGCCGATATTAGAATGTGTCAATTCAATTCAATTCAATTTATTTGGCCATTAGACATACAGTTTTAGGCTTCGTCAGAATACATTGAAAAACATATAAATACATTTTAAAAAACACTAATTATAGAAACAGTAAAATTTAAGTAATACAATGAAAACATGAAATAATTTGAAACTTTTAAATTGAAGAAAACTAACTAAATTGCAATTAAACTTATTTATTAAAATACAATTTCATACAAATTTGTGTTGAAAAATTCAGCAACAGAAAAATAATTGTAACTAATCTAAATAACTTTATTTATTAAAAAACAATTTCGTGTGAATTTATGTGAAGAAACTCATCTACAGAGTAGAAAGGATTAATTGAAAGCCAATTATAAAATCTAGCTTTCAAACTTTTGGTTGGTAACTTATAATATTGACTGGGAAGCTTATTATATAATTTCATCCCCGTGACAGAAACATTTGTACTAGTTTTATGTAATCTACAGTATGGAATATTAATTTGTTCACTATTTCTAATTTCATGATCATGTATATTGGCTATTAATGAGTAATTGTCTATATTTTGTCGAGTGTAAAGGCCTACGTCGTATATATATAAATTTATGACAGTTAATATCTGTGATTGTTTGAAAAGAGGTCGACAATGTTCAAGATAGTTTGATTGACATAGAATTCTAATGGCTTTCTTTTGAAAAATCAAGACGCTCCCAATTTTGCCACCATTTCCCCAGAAAATTAAAGCATATCTAATTATCGACTGAAAGAACGAAAAGTAGGCACATCTTAAATAATTTTGAGAAACACAAGTCACTAATTTCTTTAATAAATATATAACTCTTGATAATTTTGTGCATATATATTCGATATGTTTTTCCCATGTTAAACTGGAGTCTATAAAAGTCCTAGAAATTTGGTATAGTTTTGTATGTTGTCCTTTTTTATTACATGATTTAGGGTAAAAGTTTGTTGATAGTCTTTTCTTGATTAAGCAAAAAACGGACGGTAACGTCTTTCAAAACTAAAATGCACAATTGCCTAATCCAATTTATTACATTCTTCCGTATATATTTGGCTCGTGACCAATATTCCACAATTCGAGCTTAGTTACCAGGCTAGATTACTGAACTGATTTTCTCTTAATAAGTTAAACTGTCTATTACACCTTTACTACGTCATACTACTTTTGACCAATAAAACGGTACGAAAGGACGTCTTTCAACCAATCATGGCTGCTTATCAAACAATTTTATCGCTTTCCTAGCATTTGTTTAATTTTGTCGCTTCCCTAGCATTTGTTTCTTTTTATCACTGCCCTAGCATTTGTTTCTTTGTTTACCAACATTTCAAACTGCAAATTCTTTACGGTACTATAAAACATGCTTTGTGATCGTAATTTCTTTCCCGCATAGATAGTCGACTGAAAATGGCGGCTCCATTCAAACATTCTGGTGAAGGTAACATTAGTGAAATAGAATTTAATAAGTCAATTAATATCTAATTTATTGTATTAGAGTAGCTACTTTATTTCTTTCAGTGTTTATATACTTTCTCTTGTTTTTTTATCACTATCCTAGCATTTGTTTCTTTGTTTGCCAACATTTCAAACTGCAAATTCTTTACGCTACTATAAAACATGCTTTGCGATTGTCATTTGTTTCCCTCATAAATAGTCGACTGAAAATGGCGGCTCCGTTTAAACGTTTTGGTGAAGCTAATATTAGTGAAATAGAATTTTAGTAAGTCAATTAATATTTTATTGTATTAGAGTACTTTATTTCTTCTAACCTTTATATACTTTCTTCTAATCGTGTAATAGTCAATTAAATCCCATTCGAGTTTTGATTTCCTCTAGATAAATCAAAACCTCAGTGAGATTACTGCTTATTATGTTCAAATAGATTATAAGTTTAATAATTTATTATAGATAAAGTTCTGAGTAATGATTTTACATTTCTAATGCATTCAGATTAGCTAGTACCTTACATAACATCGTGTTTACTACATAGAGAATGGAAGTGATATAATCCTGCAGATTGAAAGGGATGATAGGGTACACTTAAGTGAATAGAAAACCTTACGTTTTATGATTAAATGCACGGTTAATTAGAAAATTAAGTTGGACGTTTCAGTGATAGTGAGATGAAGTTTGGCGAGATGAATTCGAGGACTAGGTTATCTGACTTTAGAGTGGTGGAACCTATGAAAAACACAATCAGGTAATCAAACCTAGAGGGAGTCAAACCCATGCCCGAGCGCAGCCTGGAATCACTAAGCATACGCGTTTATATGCACTGCTTCTACAGTGTATACATTTTATCTTTCCATGCTCGACATCTTCGCTGTACACTGCCCCTTCCGCTTTACCTCCGCGAGCGTGGAAAGATAAAATGTATACATCATATTTCGTCTTTTTTACTTTCTCTACTTGTATTTCTTTATTTCCGTTTTTCGCCTCATCATTTCTTTTCTGTTCTTTAATCTTCCTTCTGTCACATTTAATTATTTTCTTTTTTTCTCTATACTTTTTCTAGTTTATATATTGCATTCTTCATTTCCTTTATTTTCAGATGGGCGGTGAATCGGGTAAACAATGACTAAAGAAAATATCATCAATATTGTTACATCATTGGAAATTTATCTTTTGAAGAGGTGGAGAAGTTCAAATTTATGGGAGCAAAAGTAACAAATATAAGAAAGAAATTAAACAAAGAATAAATATGGGAAATGCCTGTTATTATTCGGTTGAGAAGCTTTTATCATCCAATCTGCTGTCAAAAAAACTGAAAGTTAGAATTTATAAAACACTTATATTACCGGTTGTTCTGTATGGTTGTGAAACTTGGACTCTCACTTTGAGAGAGGAACAGAGATTAAGGGTGTTTGAGAATAAGGTGCTTAGCAAAATATCTGGGGCTAAGAGGAATGAAGTTACAGGAGAATGAGAAAGTTACACAACATAGAACTGCACGCATTGTATTCTTCACCTGACATAATTAGGAACATTAAATCCAGACGTTTGAGATGGGCAGGGCATGTAGCACGTATGGGCGAATCCAGAAATGCATATAGAGTGTTAGTTGGGAGGCCGGAGGGAAAAAGACCTTTAGGAAGGCCGAGACGTAGATAGGAAGATGATATTAAAATGGATTTGAGGGAGGTGGGATATGATGATAGAGACTGGATTAATCTTGCTCAGGATAGGAACCAATGGCGGGCTTATGTGAGGGCGGCAATGAACCTCCGGGTTCCTTAAAAGCCAGTAAGTAAGTAATGTTACATAATGATGCAACTTTGATCAAGTATGTTGAATGGTACTATTGTAATTTAGTATTTGTAACTGAAGTGGTGCTGGCATTATCAACTGACAATCTATTTTTGCCTACAGAAATTAAGAAAAACCACGAACTCAATCAGTGACTATTCAGTCCCACGTCTCCGGAAATCTAGCTAGCTCACTATTGCTATGGACTGTAGTTCGTTTCACACCACGTTCGGAAATATTTTTACCCCCCCCCCCATCAGTTAGACAGGTTAATTATGCCTCACCAGTATTTAGTTAATTATTTGCTACACTTCGATAAGTTCTGCATTTTCAGCCCCTCCATGCAAGCAAATCATTTATAGTGAATCATTGTTGTATTTATAGTTATAACTATAGCGATCCTAAAAATTACATTATAAACTACAGCACTCATTACCAAGTTCGCAATATTTACAGAAAGCTTCAAATTTGTCTTAAGATTGTTTACAGTTTTTACATATAATTTCGAGATCATTTATTTTATAAATTGCCAGTACTTCCAGAAGAATTGTGATGGTGTCGTGTATAGTTCCTGGGGTACCACAGTCGGTAGAGCATTCGTGCGCTAAGAGAAGGGTCCCGGGATCGATATCCGGCCCCGGAACAATTTTTCCTTGAAATTATTCAAACCTGCTTTACAGGGAGCTACTACCTGAAAGCCAGATTTGCAGAGGTTAATGTTGTTCAAGAATAAGATGCTTATGAACATATTTGGAGCTAAGAGGGATGAAGTTACAGGAGAATGGAGAAAGTTAAACAACTCAGAACGACACGCATTGTATTCTTCACCTGACATAATTAGGAACATTAAATCCAGACGTGTGAGATGGGCAGGGCATGTAGCACGTATGGGCGAATCCAGAAATGCATATAGAGTGTTAGTTGGGAGACTTGAGGGAAATAGACCTTTGGGTAGGCCGAGACGTAGATGGAAAGATAATGTTAAAATGGATTAGAGGGAGGTGGGATATGATGGTAGGAGCTGGATTAATCTTCCTCAGGATAAGGACCAATGGCGGGCTTATGTGAGGGCGGCAATGAACCTCCGGATTCTCTAAAATCTATTTGTCATTATATACAGCTGCGTGCAGTATAATGCGTAAAATTTGTTTCTAGTATCTCCTATACGGTTCCTTTCGTATTTATATCCAATTAGCTATGTGAAATATACTGCAATGTTGACGGATACCTGTCAGAAAAATACGTAACTGTTTACAAAAATGGATAAAAGAACGAGACGAGAAATTCTGTTTACCTGATATCATTATACAGGGACATTATTTTATTTTTACTAACATTTTTAATATTAACTTGCCTATACCTCTGGATCAACGCCCTTTGCTACCCCCTTCCACGACTGGAGTTCGATGATACTGGCGTAATATACAAACAAATCACTTTACTAGGTATAGGAGGGAAGAAAAGTAGTTCATCCATTTACGTAAACTAGGAAATATTGCGCTTTTGAGTTTGATCATTTTCATTAGGTTTTTGTTTAATCAAAATACAGTACAGTATCAACAATAAGTGTTTTTACTCACGAACTGAGCTGTCCATGTTGACGTATTCATTATGCAGTGTATATTATACTGTCTACAACACATTAGCATACAATATAGAGAATGAAGTTAAATTGAAAAATAATCATAATATGGATATTTAAACGCATTTTTTTAAAATGGTGGCCGTTCATTTCGATACGGGCTTCAATTCTAATGTATATATTATCGCACTATAGACTATTGTACCTAATCCCAATTACCAGTTTCGTTCTTCGTACTAGTAACTCATGTTGAAATAATTCTGTATCTACTCTATAAAAGAGTCCCTTACGTACTGTAAATTCAATCTTCACTTCTGCCCGATCCGGAAAGATAAAGTTACTCAGACATACTATCTACTGTCCGTGCAAGTGGTTATGTCGCAGGGTCGTAGAAAGGGAGGAAATCATGTGACAGTTAATTACTTAACGAGGCCCTTTAATTTAAGTTATTTTAAACAGTTGTATAATGTTACGTAGACGTCCAATTCCTAACAGAAATTAATGTTCTCAGAAAAGAGCTAAGACAGTCCAGCCACTAGCTGGCGAATAAAAGCAGATGGGGGAAACCGGGATACGACGTAGGCAAGTGGACGACAGTACCTGTGCGAAAATGATGCAATATTGAAAGCTCTTTCGTCACTGGAAAACGCGAACATATTTTTGGAACGTACTGTTTACCATGACCGTAAGGCTACTTACTATGTTTGTATATGCGGTCTTGGATCTGTGTGGAGGACGGTTGAACTTCATTAGTACAGGGACATCATTTTATTTTTACTTCCATTTTTATTGTACCTGCATTTTTGAATGTACTTCACTCTCACCCCTTCACTAATGCCCTTGCTCCCGTCAGACACACAAACTTACGGCCGCTGTTGCATTCGAAGTCTTCAAGCAGTGAAGTAAACACTGCAGTGTATAGTGTGTTTCATAAATATGATTGCGTTTTCTATAGAAGAAAGAACGTATATTAATAATATCGTATTAAAAAATTATATTCAAGAAACGATAAATTCAATTTCAGAGAATATGCTTCAAAATGTTTTTAATAATATGCGTACTGAATTGAAGCCTGCATTGTAATGAACGGCAACTATTTTCAGCAACTTGTTTAAAAATTCATATTAGCTTTTTTTGAATTGAGGTGGCTAGAAGCAAAGGAATGCTAGTGAGATTTGTAATAACATGAGTTAAGTGCATCCAGTGTAAGCTAAAGTATCTAAAATTTTAGTGGCAAAGGGATATTTTAATCGCATCACACATTAAAATTGAAATAAAAAATTTCACCGATTTTACGAAAGCTTAAATATGTAAACCCCATTTTCTCAAAAGTAACTCAAGTGCACTTACAGCCCTTTACTTATGACCCCCTCAATTTAAATGCACTCTCTATATTGTATGATAACATGAATAATTAATATGCTAAATAAAGTAGACATTACATAACGAACATAGCCGCCTGAAAAGTTGAGTTTTTTTTTTAAAATGTTACTACTCTACTGTATTTTGATAAATTCCGTAAAAGTGATGAACAAACTGAAAATCGTAATATCGTATTTCCCTACAACATAAATGGATACACTACTTTTCTCTCCTCCTATACCTAGTAAAATGATTTGTTTACATATTGCACTAGTAACGTCAAACTCCTGTAACGGAAGGGGGCAACAGTGTTTCCGAGTATAGCCAGGTTAGTGTTAAAAATGTTGGTAAAAATAAAGTGATGTCCCTGTAGAAGGGGGTGGGAGTGAAGTACACTCAAAAACTCAGGTACAATAAAAATTTAAGTAAAAATAAAATGATGTCCCTGTACAATCATGACATGACATATTATACAAAAACCTTTAAGAGCATAAATAAATCATACGATTCTCAAATGATTCAGTACTTAAAAATAAGGCGGAAAGCTTTTAACAAGACTGAAAACATTTCCTCCTATAGAGGCACGAACTTAAGTTCTTCCTTGCAATGTTTAAAGGACTTGTTTCGATGCCTTATGTTCGTTATAGAGCCTAAGTGCTTTCTGCCATGAGGGAAAGGGCTTTTTTATTAGACTTTCTTTTCAGTAATGGTCATTGAGTCCAGAAACAAACCAAACTCAGCTGATATTGTGCCACTAATAGGATTAAAACCGGCGTAAAGTGAAATACAGAGAGAGAAGGGGAAGAGGGCAGAGATGGAGTGGATGAAGAGGGATGAAAAGACTATAAAATTGTTATCAGGAAGGCTCTTTAGCATTCCCCCGGTCCCATTACAGCGTGTCGAGCTCGGTATTCCGGGTTAAGAGCTTTATTGCTTCCACATTTGCGTGATGTGCAAGCTGCTTTTCAACAATTGACCTGGACAGATTTAATGCAGTAATACTTCCGACCGACGAGTCATTACACACCTTCATTAAGGGACTATACCTTCATTTTAAAGTTAATAGACTTTCACGTGCAGGGCATCTATCAGTCTTCTCGAATGTGATGCGTAAAAATCGTGCTGTGAAAAAACTTTAATGGCAAAGTGCATCAAGCTCGGTTAAAACGTAGTAATCAGAGGTTACGAAACGACGGTTAAATAGTAGTCGTGGTTAAAATGTAATTCCTCCAAATATCTTACTATAATAATACCGGCAGCTGTATATACTAGCAGCATTGGCGTGAGTGCGAAAAATCGCGGATCTGACATCTAGCGCAGAGGGATGAAATTACGTCCACATATACAAATATTAACATAGCGAGATTCGGACTATTGTTTAAAACGTGAGTTACTAATATGGTATAATATATGAAACACTTAAGAAATGTTGAATAATATTTAATGTAAAATTATTATCTTATATCTAAGCTGCATATTATGAGAAATATTGCATACTTATATTGAACGGGTTACATCAGCTGCTTGTCTATGCGGATGATGTGAATATGTTAGGAGAAAATCCACAAACGATTAGGGAAAAGACGGGAATTTTACTAGAAGCAAGTAAAGAGATAGGTTTGGAGGTAAATCCCGAAAAGACAAAGTATATGATTATGTTTCGTGACCAGAATATTGTATGAAATGGAAATATAAAAATTGGAAATTTATCTTTTGAAGAGGTGGAGAAGTTCAAATATCTGGGAGCAACAGTAATAAATATAAATGATACTCGGGAGGAAATTAAACACAGAATAAATATGGGAAATGCCTGTTATTATTCGGTTGAGAAACTTTTATCATCCAGTCTGCTGTCGAAAAATCTGAACGTTAGAATTTATAAACAGTTATATTACTGGTTGTTCTGTATGGTTGAGAAACTTGGACTCTCACTTTGAGAGAGGAACAGAGATTAAGGATGTTTGAGAATAAGGTGCTTAGGAAAATATTTGGGGCTACGAGGGATGAAGTTGCAGGAGAATGGAGAAAGTTACACAACACAGAACTGCACGCATTGTATTCTTCACCTGACATAATTAGGAACATTAAATCTAGACGTTTGAGATGGGCAGGGTATGTAGCACGTATGGGCGAATCCAGAAATGCATATAGAGTGTTAGTTGGGAGGCCGGAGGGAAAAAGACCTTTAGGGAGGCCGAGACGTAGGTGGGAAGATAATATTAAAATGGATTTGAGGGAGGTGGGATATGATGATAGAGAATGGATTAATTCTGCTCAGGATAGGGACCAATGGCGGGCTTATGTGAGGGCGGCAATGAATCTCCGGGTTCCTTAAAAGCCAGTAAGTAAGTAAGTAGTAACTATTGCATACTTATAATTACTTTCCGTAATTAATTGTTACATATTTTTTCTTTGGTTTACCGAGACAAAATCAATCTGATATTAGGAATGAATTTACAGTAATGTTTTATATACGCATTGCTGACAACTGCAAAGATAAAATTGATAATAATATGATGCTTGTAATAATTAATAAAGGCATGTGGACAACAATAAAACTTAATTTGATATAACCTTAAAATCCAATACATTTTAACTTCTATCTTATTTATTAGGTCTAAATAAAAAAAATAAATTGTATTTTTCTATCAACACAAAGACGAAGGAATTAGGCCTACTAAAGGATGTTGTTGACTTACGTTTCATGAACTGTCGGAAATCGAAAGTACAATTTGGAGCAATTTGTAATGCTGCAATTGTCACAATTATAAACAGCACATATACACCCTGACATTTTAACACTAGTATTAATTCATAAAACTATTAACAAATTAACTAGCCCATCAACAATATACATTGCAGTTGATTACAGCTTGTTTCGCGAGTATCTCCATCCCGGCAGGTAGGTAGCGGCACCATCGTCGTTCGCACGTAAAACTGCTAGCTGTCCGGTATTATTATAGTAAGGTCTTTGATTCCTCTGCACCATTCATAATCACCAATTACTTAAACATAGTTAGCTGACACCTCATTTAAACAGAATAAAGTCTATGATGGTACACTCTTTCTATACAATTACTAAAGGAAAGCATCCATATCTCTGCAAAGATAATAGTCAACGTCTAAAAACGACTGCGCTTACTCTGTTCTACATCGAAACGAACGTGTCCGACATTTTCGCGTTGCATTTGTTTGCCTTTGGGCGCTGTTATGTTTGTGTGTTGCATTTCTTTGTTTTTCAATGCTGTTAGGTTAAAATCGTACAAAATGTAAAATTAAACACAAGAATGATTATATCCTAATGTGAGATTGAAGTATCGATAGACTTAATTACAATATTTAAATGTATTATATTTGAAAAAAGATGGAATATCCATAAAGGAAAAGGTTGCAGAAGATTAGTACGAATGTGTGTACGATCCAGGACTCCATGCATACCAGCGAACTGTGCATTATTCTAAGATTAATCCATAACCACAGTCTAATATATACAGTCACGAAGCTTGAGTTGTTGAGGGTGCTAGGAACAATAGACTGTGCCGGTACCATTTCGCATTGTCTGTAATGAGGCGATATTAGCGATCCTAGTGGTTAGCAACTATCTATGGATGCATATTTACTACGTATTGAGCTTCGTGACTGTATATACTAATCTGTGTCATAACTTCTATTCGTTCAGCCAGTGACGTAGAGAAAGAAATATTCGAGTGTTCTCTCTTAAAATACAGAAAATAACAGTTGCATAGAATCGTAATATAAGCAGCCGATCCATTACTGTTTTTGTGTCATTTCAAGTGACCCATTTGTTGCAGTAGAAATGACACTGTAAATGTAGATTATGATGAACGAAATCCCTCCTGAAATTTTCTGTCACCTAATTCCTTGTAAGAATTCTCTCTTTCCACTAAAGAAACTTCACGCTCACCAACATCTCTATCCAAGTAATTCAAGTATTGTACAATAATAATTGTCTTCGAAATAATCAGCTATGGATCTGGTCGCCATTTTGTTTTACTTGCATTACTAATCATTGGTTATCTCCTTTAACGGCTCGATATGGCCGGTTGGAGATTACCGTGATTAACCTCCTATTTAAGTCCTAACCGAGATTGAGGCATAGTCAAAATGCTTAACCAGGGGTTAGGTGACAATTTTAACCTGTGGTTACACTAACCGACGTTGATGCACGTTGGCATGAGTGTTCAAAAATGTGTTCAGGTTTAAATAACATATTCCATCCTTAGGATGTTATCCTTTCAGACACTAGATTACGAACTCTTTCTCATTTACTGTAAAGCATAGATGGGCATCGTGCCTCACTTGAGAAATTGTGCCTCACTGACCTTCACAGAGCTTATCGCTCTGAGTGACATCATCTTCACACTCCCCATTCTTCCCTCACGTAGATCCTAGGCGTGGGCAGGTTCTATATCAGTTTTCATAAACAATATCAGTGGTGGCATAATGGCATTATAAAAGCAGTGTGTACGCGTTAGAAAACTATTATTTCATGAGAAATGGGAGGAAGAGTTTTTTTGCTGTTTAGAAGGGGAGAACATACGATGTATGTTATGCTCGAAAACCCTATTAGGCATTAATAAATTGAATATGCAACGACATTACTCCTTATGTCATAAAGAACATGCTGAATTAGAAGGTAAGACAAATTAAATGTTATTTTTCGTACTATTCCGAAGAAAATTTACGATCTTAATATTTGCACAGTATACGAAATACGACATTATACCTTAAACACGCTGCATTAAAAGGTACGAGGAATTAAATGTTGTTTGTACGTACTCTTTCCAAAAGAAATTTATAAAAAAAATATCAGATGTGCGTAGAAAACGAAATATGATTTTCTGAAATTATTTTAGGTCGAGAACGTGCAAATCTATTAAGTAATCTTGATAAACGCCAGAATATTCAAGAAAATAAACGTAGACAATGTGATGGAATATTATTGGCTAGTTACGCAATTTCTCGCCTGTGATTTAAATCAATTCAGTGATGGAGAAATAGTAAAGAGGTTTATGATTAAAGCTGCCGAATTAATTTGCCAAATTGAACAAAAGTTTTCGAGTCTCTCACGTTAACCAAGCGCTTTCCTAATAATTCGCCACTGACCGCCTTAGCGATTACGATAAGGTGACGCAGGTCACAGCAGTTTATATTTCCCATCCTACTCTGCAGTCTCCTCTCCTAGTAAACAAACTATTTCAGATCGAGTGCCTCACGTAACCGAAAATTATGCCCATGTATGCTGTAAAGTCTCGTAAAATTTACTAATTTGTATTTACATTAAAAATAAACGTACATTTACGTTTATCAAGAAGTAAAATCACAATACAAAGTGAAAAAAAAGCTTCTTTCTAGTTATTATTACATTTAACTTATGGTAATTTAATTTATAACAATTTCTGCAAAAATTTGCTCGACGTTCCTTGCAGTATGCACCACGACAAGCTGTTATTCGCCTTTCCTCATAGAGGACAATGTGACAAACGACTTTTTTATTATTGTTGCTAACTGCTCCTTGTCTTGGTATCCAGGGATTGCCAAGTGAGTTGAGGTATGGAGTTAGTCTTTGTTTACGAGAGTCCGGTTACGACGCGCTGGGAGGGAAAACAAGTGAAGATAACAGTGGCGTATTACTCAATATTGTTACTGTAAGCACAACTCTCACTTAGGTACTCTCTTTCTCTGTCCTCAAATAGTCAATAAAACACTCATCATATTAATTTAAAGTTTAATCAATATAAATGCCAATAACAGTACAATAATTTCAAAAGGAGCCGGCGTTCTCGATTTGGAAACGAAAAACCTACGCATATATACAGAGAACGTCCATTTTCTAATACAATTAATAACTTAATATATTTTTCGTACCTATATAAAACATAATTAAGACAAATTTAAAGGAAAATACACAGTTTCAATGTGTCAACCTAAACTGACATTTTTAAATTGATGACATGTACCAATCTTTGTTTTATTCCAAATTCATGCATGTGGAAGAGGAGGTAGGAACTGGTTGCATAGACACGCAATTTTTTTCGATGCAAATTGCCACTTTTCCTCAAAAACCAATGTATTTAAATTAGGCATGAACGTATTTGATGCAGAAACTCTCATAAGGCAAGGATAATGTTTAAGACGTATGTAACTTCTTTACTTTGTTTTGTTTTGTTTTGTTTTTTTTTTCAGATTTATTTCCGAGAAAACTTGTTTGCACAGATATCTGTGGAACCGAACATGGCTATAATCTTTCAAGCAAATTTATGAATTTCAGAAAACTTCGTCGAAAAAAACTTAAAATTACAATGCCAAATGATTCCTGGATGTCATGAGACATCAGTAATAATAATAATAATAATAATAATAATAATAATAATAATAATAATAATATGCAACATTATTCTATATTAATAATAAGGATAAGAATTGTGACTTATAATAATAATAATAATAATAACAATAATAATAATAACAATAATAATATGCAACATTATTCTATATTAATAATAAGGGTAAGAATTGTGACTTATAATAATAATAATAATAATAATAATAATAATAAATATAATAATAATATGCAACATTATTCTATATTAATAATAAGGGTAAGAATTGTGATTTATAATAATAATAATAATAATAATAATAATAATAATAATAATAATAATAATAATATGCAACATTATTCTATATTAATAATAAGAGTAAAAATTGTGACTTACAATAATAATAATAATAATAATAATAATAATATAATAATAATAATAATAATAATAATAATAATATGCTACATTATTCTATATTAATAATAAGGGTAAGAATTGTGACTTATAATAATAATAATAATAATAATAATAATAATAATAATAATAATAATAATCTTAAAAGAAGCAATTGTGCTTACTATTTTTAAGCAAAATTAAAAACTTACCACTAATAAATGAGTATAAGGAAAAACCCTACGTTTCAATTCTTTGACGTAATAACATGGCATATTAGTTTGAACAAAAATCTCGTAATAATTTCCCTTCTACGGTATATGTAAGAGTTGGATTTCAACGTCCATTTATTGACAACAACACTGCCTCTCATTGCGCAATACCGTTAACAATCCATACACGAAAATGAATTCGCCATTATCTTCTCCAGTGACCCCTGAGAGGTTATTAATTCAACATGTTTAAAAAGAGAATGCTCATTACCACTCCCCACGCACACACACCAATACGTAGTCCTCATCCAAGAGGGCTGGGACTTTATTTCGTGCCAAACAGTCATATAATGGACGTCACCTGATAATCACGATCACCATTATTCCTGCAATCTCTAGCGCTTTTATCGTTAACGAGCTCAGTATTATAGGCTATTATTTGAAAGCCTGAAATCCAATATTTTAGTTTTGGAGATTTGTCTTTCTGTAACGCTCCGCAATGTTCCCAGCACACCGACTAAAAAATTCACAATCTATTATTATTTTCATATTTTGATAGAAATGTATATCCAGAGCCATGTTTTTATTATGGTTATTACACTTTTACTACGTCATACTGCTTTTGACCAATAAAACGGTACTAAAGAACGTCTTTCAACCAATCATGGCTGCTCATCGCACAATTTTATCACTTCCCTAGCATTTGTTTAATGTTTATCACTTCCCTAGCATTTATTTAATTTTATCACTACAACTAGCATTTGGTTCTTTGTTTGCCAACATTTCAAACTGCAAATTCTTTACGGTACTATAAAACATGCTTTGCGATCGTCATTTGTTTCCCTCATAAATAGTCGACTGAAAATGGCGGCTCCATCCAAACGTTTTGGTGAAGGTAACATTAGTGAAACAGAATTGTAGTAAGTCAATGTCTATTTTATTCTATTAGAGTACTTTATTTCTTCTAATCGTTATATACTTTCTTCTGTTTTTATCACTTCCATACCATTTGTTTCTTTGTTAGTCAACATTTCAAATTGCAAATTCTTTACGGTACTATAAAACATGCTTGCGATCGTCATTTGTTTACAGCATAGAACAGTGATGACAAAGCAAGCTCATTTTTCTGACCTTGACGTCGTGCGCGGGCAGCAAGCGCTAAGTATGGAAAGAGGAATGGTTGTGTATATGAATAAGCAACCTCTTGGATTAAGAAAAGAGTGGTGCACAAATTTCAAACGGAACGTGAAATTTTATGTCGTTATTTTTATATGGCTTCTTTCTGTTTAATATTATCTATATTGTCTGTAAAACAAAAGCACTGACACTGATTTCTTAATATTGCACTTGTGTTGTAAATCTTAATAACATAATAGAGAGTTAAGGAGGAATATTCACTTAAATTCCATAGTAGTATATTATACTGTATTAAGTGGATGAAACACATCATTCATAAAGAAAGTGATATTCCAAAGAAAGAGATTGAGTATGACATGATAAGTTGGAATTTATATTGATGGTATCTTTAGCCTTACAAAAGTAATCAAAACAATATTACAGTACAAAGCAAAGTTACCTAGGTACTGTATCTGTTTTAAGTGTAACTAATATTACATAACAAAACTCTTATCGCATTAATTATGCTTTTAAGGTGATATTTGTGAGCAACTTCCTATCATCAGAATATTAAATTATTTTCTCGAAATCTGTTGAAGCTATAGAGCTGACACTTTTCCAACACATGGGCGCGTATCTTTTGCTTATGATGTAACAGTAGTTGCTTTGCCAATTCATTTCCTTACAAACAATTTCCATGCGAATATTTTCAAAATTTTCAATACACTATCTTCAGTAATACGTATATACGGTATATTAGATTTACGAAAACATTCTATAAGGCTACTAAATAAATAGGCCTATACCTGAAAATTTCACTTTTCTATACAAAAAGTTAAGAAAATATTTCTTTTGAATAAAAAAATCAAACTTGTGAAAAATGAGCATTAAAATTAAAATTTACATTCTTATAATGCACTTATACTTCTCAGGCAAATCTAAAAATTAACATGGATACAGTTTTAATAAGTTCTCTTCCCTTTATCTATTGAATCAGTGCTGGCCATCCCTGAATATAGCTCGACCAAGCGGTATATACCACCTCTTTCATCTGTCTCTTTCCTTTCTGCTCTAAAGCGCCCAGGCTCTCCTGGGATCTAAAGCGCGCGCTTGCGCCTTTGGGCATCAATTGACATGCCTGGCATAGACGGTCAACTGAAAATGGCAGCTCCGTTCCAACGTTTTGGTGAAGCTAGCATTAGTGAAATAGAATTCATAAGTCAATTAATGTTTTATTGTATTAGAGTACTTTGTTACTTCTAATCTTTATTTACTTTCTTCTAATCGTGTAATAGTCAATTAAATCCCATTCGAGTTTTGATTTTCTCTACATAAATAAAAACGTCTAGTGAGATTACTGTTGACTATTACACTTTTACTACGTCATACAACTTTTGACCAATAAAACGGTACGAGACGACGTGTTTAAAAAATCATGGCTACTTTATCTTACAATTTTTATCACCTCCCTAACATTTAACAGGATAATTTATTTAGTAGCCTACTAGACTGAAAGTGTCTATTCTCTATTGTATCCGTTATAAAAAAAACCGGGGTAAATTCCTAATATCATTCATGAGATTAGAAGGTATAAACAGATACTTTTATCCTTTTACTTCCTAAGCAGTTTCTGCCAATAAAATTAGCTGATCAGTCTACTTCATACATTAGGTAAAGTACGTAGAAAACTAGAAGAAATGAAATATTGAAACAAAACAAACTTAATGCGATGGTTATGTTAGAAGCTTTAAAAGAACTTTCCCTTCGTAATGTCATGTGCTCTTAACCTTTATTGTAACATTACGAACTACCACATCCACAACATAATTATGTAAATATCACGAATCGCGTGCGAACGCGTCATATTCTATGTTTTAAACCTAGCCTTCGCATTCACACAGGAAATGTCCTATTTCTTTGATAAAGTGGTCGGCAAAGAAAGTCAGAAGTTGCTTTGAAGTTAATTAACATCTTCAGCCCAACTTGAAAGACTTTTCTCTAATTGGTCCTTTGCCCGTGATATCACAAGAAACCGGCTCAGCTTCGAATGTTCCAAGAAACTGCTTCAAATATATTACACAATTAAGTTACAAGTACATACATTAGAAGTGATAACATATTAGTGTGATTAAAGTATGTGAGAGTGGCGATTATTAGTACATTATGCAACGAGCCAATAATGACAGTAATTAAGAAGCGAGTATGGATGTTTATGAAACGAGCGCAAGCGAGTTTCATAATTTTCATACGAGCTTTTTAATTACCATTATAGGCGAGTTTCATACGACTTTTTATGCTCGACCATATTTCTAACTTGAAATTGCAGTATTCAGATGTATACATTTTATTTGTATCTGACAAGATCGGAAGTGACCTTGTTCTAGGTCGTGAATTGTGAGATGTGCGCAGACGCGAAAGTATTGATTTTTTCCGAGGAACAATAATGTCATTGACCTTGTTTAATCCGCTAAACTTGATATAACTTTGATTATTGAATTCGACATTGAATAACGAGATGACAAATTGAATTTATTTGAATATTATTTACAATTAACGCTAATTATTATAGTAACAGAACATAACCTTCTGCGACAGTATTGGATTTCCAGCCTCCGTGACTTTTCGCTAATTCTCTTTCGATTGCACATCCGAGAATAATCTATACTTGCGGTTTTATAACGGTAGAAAGCTGACTCGTTATTGGCTGAACACCTGTAAGCTGAGTTGTCATTGGCTGAAAACATCTGAACTTCAGTGAGTAGGTGTACTTTAATGACATGCATTAAAGGATTGCTACCAGGTGTATAATTACTACATTTCGGCATGGTCGAGCATAAAAACATTTAAAGAGTAAGTTAAAAAAAGTACAGTAGTTAAATGTTATGTTCATTCCGCAATTTTTTTCCTTTTAGATATAACAATCAAACTTGCTTCTTTTCTAAAGCCATTTTAGCCAACTTACCAAAGCCAGATTTGAACCTTATAAGTGACACCAATAATGCATCACTCATGAGGCAACTAAGGCAGAAGGTTATGGATTAAAGTGATTCGGTCCTTTTCCATCCATTGCATACATCGCTGACTACAGCTGACTAGTAACATATTAATAATACTGAACAACAAATTTATACTTTTTATCTTCCTCCGAAATAAAGATAGGTGAATATTGCTAATATGTATGCCCTAAATCTGAATTTAAAATCCAAATTGCCCCATCACGTACCATTTTCCGGGGAAAATGAATTGAATTTTATTAAAAAACTTCTTTTTTTAATTTTTCATTGCTACTGATAAAATTACAACACACTAGGGATTCAAAATGCCTCACAATAATTTAAAAATGTGTACTGGATACAAAAATGATGTTACATAGTTTAAAACAGAACAACAATAAAAATATTTCATGCGTATATAGAGAAAAATCTCGGAATTTGAACTCACAATTAAAAAAATTTTCTGGATGGCTTCTGTGTATAACTAGACCCGGGACTGTTTTTATAATGAACCAACAATAGTCTGCAAGCATGCTGGATGATGATCTTCCTTTATATCGCCTTTCCATTTCAGATATTGCTTGATGAAATATTTCCCCATGCTCGTCGCTTACCGCACCAAGGTTAGGAGGAAAGAAATCCAAATGAGAATGCAGAAAGTGTATTTTGAGAGACATATTGCACCCAATTTTCTCAAATGCACTTGACATTGTTTCCACAACAAGTTCTATGTAGTTCTCTGCCCTAGAATTTCCAAGGAAACTTGAGCAAACTTCTTTGAAATCGCGCCATGCCATTTTTTTGGGAAGTTTTTCCTCAAACAAAGAGTCAGCCATAACTTTGTGAATTTTTGGACCGATGAAAATGCCCTCTTTTAATTTGCCTTCACTCAAAATGTTAAACTTTTCTTTTAAATACTGAAAACCACACCCTTGTTTGTTCATTGCGTAGACCTCACTTTGAACTGTTATGAAATTTACTTAATAGAAGGGACCAATATGTGTTTATTTATTAGAAGTACAAAAGAACATGCCAACAACCATAAGAAATCGGAAGTAAGCCATAAACTTATAAAATGCAGTACCTTTTGTTTTGGTGTACAACTCCCAACCCGCACCAGATGTTTCCTGGGGGAGCGCTTATCGAAAAGTGAAGTCATAGTATATCTTAAAACCTTACGTGATACGAAGAAAAGAGATGCATTTTCGAATTCAGCGCACACAAAACCATAAGGGACACATTGTTTTAAGTCGGAGGAAAATTCTTGTTGTTCAGTGTAATCAGACTTCAAATACAGTATATACAAACAATAAAATTATTCTTTCTCTCACTCATATCGTCAAGTGAGATGTACTGCACGATAATATGTACAGCCCTAGACACAAAAAATGATCGCTTCCCTACAGCGTGAATTTGTTCAAGTCCACTTCGTGCAGCGCCTGGTTCACACGACTAGGGAAAGGATGTTTATTTTGTACCTAATTTACTCCTTGTATATATCTTCGTTATAGATTATTCATAACACTTGACCTATAAACAGAAAGAGAAAGCAACAACAACAAAACAAAGGAAAAACAGAGCGGTGTCGAGAATAAGAAATTCCTTCACATATAAACCTTTATCACGGAATAAACCGAAGTCTTCCGAAGGGAACTCAGCGTATGGCAGCCGATCATTTCTTTTTGTCTAAGATTTTACATATCAGCCAGAACTTCAGCCAGGTACTCTGCAGTCAGGAATTTCAAGTTGCTACTAAAATTTTGAAATCCAATCCAAATACGAGTAAATTGTCACAAGTACTAGCGAAATAAGTAGATATCACCAGTTTTCCAATTTTTTTAAATACCTGAAATAGGAAGTACAATTTGTTAATCTGTTAATAGATGACTGTATAAAGATTAAAAAAATAATGATTTCCACTTCAAAAATAGAAAGTTAAAGATTAAAATGTAATAATAATAAAATTAATAATAATAATAATAATAATAATAATAATACTTACTTAATGGCTTTTAAGGAACCCGAAGGTTCATTGCCGCCCTCACATAAGCCCGCCATTGATCCCTATCCTGAGTAAGATTAATCCCGTCTCTATCATTATATCCCACCTCCCTCAAATCCATTTTTAACATTATCTTCCCACCTACATCTCGGCATCCCTAAAGGTCTTTTTCCCTCCGGCCCCCCAACTAACACTCTATATGCATTTCTGGATTCGCCCATACGTGCTCCATGCCCTGCCCATCTCAAACGTCTGGATTTAATGTTCCTAATTATGTCAGGTGAACAATACAATGCGTGCAGTTCTATGTTCTGTAACTTTCTCCATTCTCCTGTAACTTCATCCCTCTTAGCCCCAAATATTTTCCTAAGCACCTTATTCTCAAACACTCTTAACCTATGTTCCTCTCTCAAAGTGAGAGTCCAAGTTTCATAACCATAAAGAACAACCGGTAATATAACTGTTTTATAAATTCTAACTTTCAGATTTTTCGATAGCAGACTGGATGATAAAAGCTTCTCAACCGAATAATAACACGCATTTCCCACATTTATTCTGTGTTTAATTTCCTCCCGAGTATCATTTATATTTCTTACTGTTGCTCCAAGATATTTGAACTTCTCCATGTCTTCGAAACATAAATTTCCAATTTTTATATTTCCATTTCGCACAATATTCTCGTCACGAGACATAATCATATACTTTGTCTTTTCGGGATTTACTTCCAAATCTATCTCTTTACTTGCTTCCAGTAAAATTCCCGTGTTTTCCTAATAGTTTGTGGATTTTCTCCTAACATATTCACGTCATCCGCATAGACAAGCAGCTGATGTAACCCGTTCAATTCCAAACACTCTCTGTTATCCTGAACTTTCCTAATGGCATACTCTAGAGCAAAGTTAAAAAGTAAATGTGATAGTGCATCTCCTTGCTTTAGCCCACAGTGAATTGGAAATGCATCTGACGAACTCTGCTGTACGTTTCACTGAGACATTTTAATTAATCGAACTAGTTTCTTGGGAATACCAAATTCAATCAGAATATCATATAAAACTTCTCTAATAATAATAATAATAATAATAATAATAATAATAATAATAATAATAATGATAATAATAATAATAATGATAATAATAATAATAATAATAATAATAATAATAATAATAATAGTCTAATATCTAATCTTCCCCAACTAGTGAGGTTGCCAAAGACAAAGAATGTTAAACAGTAACATTTAAGGTGTGACATTTAAATACCTGATTTGTAAACAAGGATATCACAACAGTTGCAATGTACAGTATCTGATGGGCAAAGTAAAAATCGACGGTCTATTATCATTTGCAAAAGTATTAGACTCACAGATAACATTTTTTTGGGGCGAATAGTGAAACAGCGAACGCTAAGCTCCGCCCACGACCCCTTTCCATTTTTCCCCTACAAGCTCACCACACACTCTAGCGGGAAAGAGTGGAAATAGGGGTTTAGGTTGCGGTGACATCTAATGCAGGAAAGTGGAACAAAAAGAGTGAATGCAGCATCTATGAAGCAAAAGAGGAACTTTGTCCTGTTTCCCTCTGTCTTCCTCTCTGTTTCATGTCCCTCTCTCTCTTTTTTTTTCTTATGACTTTGCGGAGGGTAGTATTCGATCCGTCGATCTTCCTAACGAAACGCACGCACGCTTTTTGGTCACGCTTTAGACCAGTCAAAGCAAGCTCATTTTTCTGACCTTGACGTCGTGCGCGGTCAGCAAGCGCTAAGTATGGAAAGAGGAAGGGTTGTGTATATGAATCAGCAGCTTGTTGGATTAAGAAAACAGTGGTGCACAAACTTCAGGCGGAACGTGAAATTTTATGTCGTTATTTTTATGTGGCTTGTTTCTGTTTGATATTATCTAGCCTATATTGTCTGTAAAACTAAAGTATTAATACCAATTTCTTAATATTGCACTTGTGTTTTAAATGTTAATAACATAATAAAGAGTTAAGAATGAATATTCACATAAATTCCATAGTAATACAACTATACTGTAATAAATGGATGAAACACATCATTCATATAGAAAGTGATACCCGCAAAAAAAAGAGATTGAGTTTGACATGATAAGTTGCAATTGGTATTGATGGTACCTTTAACCTTATAAAAGTAATCAATAAACTAATCAAAACAATATTACAGTACAAAACAAAGTTACCTAGGTGCTGTATTGTTTTAAGTGTAACTAATATTCCATAACAAAACTCTCATCGCATTATGCTTTTAAGGTGATAATGGTGAGCAACTTCCTATCATCAGAATATTAAATTATTTTCTCGAAATCTGCTGAAGCTATACAACACAGAGGCATGGATTTTTGCTTATGTTGTAACAGTAGTTGCTTTGTTAATTCATTTCCTTACGAACAATTTCCATTCGAATATTTTCAAAATTTTCAATACAGTATCTTCAGTAATACGTATTTACGGGATATTAGATTTACGAAAATATTCTGTAAGGCTACTAAATAAATAGGTCTATATCTGAAAATTTTACTTTTCTATAAAGAAAATTTCTTTTGAACCAAAAAATCAAACTTGTGAAAAATGAGCATTAAAATTAACACTTACATTCTTATAATGCACTTATACTTCTCAGGCAAATCTAAAAATTAACATGGATACAGTTTTAATAAGTTCTCTTCCCTTCATCTATTGAATCAGTGCTGGCCATCCCTGAATATAGCTCGACCAAGCGGCATATACCACCTCTTTCGTGTGTCTCTTTCCTTTCCGCTGTAAAGCGCTCAGGCTCTCCTGAGCTCTAATGCGCGCGCTTGCTCCTATGGCCATCAACTGACATGACTGCTTTAGACCTCTCGGCTACCGAGACGAGTTGGTGGTAGAAGGGAAAATTAATATATTTATGTTCAAGGGAACTGCCATAACGTATTGCAGTAATGCAATGTGTGTGGTTGGATACGCCTTGTTGTCTAATGCACATTAATTTGGTTGTATTGTGTTGTGATGTGTTGTAAAATATGAAATACGTGCGAGGCGTTATGCAGTGATCCACCGAAGTGGGGCAGATGGTACTGGGTGTTTATTTCAAAGTGTGTTATGACGTCACTGTTGTTGAGTCACCGATTTGAAGCGAGTTTCAGTTTATATGTCAGAGAAGTTCCCTATTATTCAATGCGTTCAGTCTGAACTTGAGAACGTGTACGGTATAACTTGAACGTCGTAGCAACAGATGGCGGTCTGTACGGTCTGTGTGATACCAGAACCTCTTTCGAACTGCGTTTTGCGCCGGCAAGTCGTACGCAGGGTATTTGTTATCATCGGTTGAGTACGGCAACATTCCACAACACAAATCAAATGCTCCGTGTCCATGTTGACCGTCGAAGTTAATGTCAACAAATACGTAAGTAATCGTTTTAACCCTCTCCCCATATCCCGACAGTACGTGTTTCCAAACAGTTCACATTCCTGCCACTACCGGCGTTACCGTACGTATCGGTACGTACTCTTCAGAATGAACGCTGTACTTGCTAGGCAACTTCTCTGGCAGATAAGTAATACACCTCTGCGGAAGTGTAGGAAGATTGAATTCTCTAGGCTCATCGGCTAGCCATATGACGTCATACAGCGAGCCATGACGGACTTTGAACTGAACATCCAGTAGAGAGAGACAGTAGAGAGAGAGAGAGAGAGCAGGCGAGTGAGGTGCCGAGCGGCGAGGATGGCGTTCGCTGTTTTACGATTTATCCTTTTTTTCTTTTCCTAAGGAAATCACAAAAGTTACAGAAATTGTATTAGGCCAGCAGCGGCTGGTGGTCAAAATAATGAGTGTGCTACAATCTCTATATCGGCCTACTGTATACACTTGTATGTATTTATCTTAATTTGAGACTCGCCTAGTGACGAAATATGAAGTCCATACGACGTTCCTTCCTACTGCAGAACTTGTCAATTACCCTGGTGTTAAACCCCTCCATCTTGGACATCATACTCTTTTCTATTGACAGTATTGCAAGAGCAGTGAGGCGATCCAGGGACATAGTGTTCCTTAAAAACGTTTTTATACGTTTCAAGCAAGAAAAACGTCTTTCTGGCTCAGCAGTGGTCATTGGTGTTGTAACCAAAATATTTAACAACTTCGTTACTTCACGGAATGGATCCTGTAAATTGTTGGAGTCTATGTATTGTAACAATTGAACAGACATCTATATTTAGGAAGTCGGGTTTTCCGTATAGAACTCCAAGTTGTGTCTTTAACACTATTTTGTTCAGTATAGTATAGCTGTTGACAGCAACTTCAAGTTCGCGTTCACGAAAATTATACGAACAATTCTAAAAAATTTTGCTGTTTAACAATTTTGTTGCGTCTAGGTAGCTTAAAGACTGGAAACGGTGAGTATTTTCCTGAATTATATAGTCACATACTTCCTTGGCGTCAATTTTCTGGGATTTTAGTTTCCGCGGCTTGCTTGTTTTTTTTTAAGATGTTTTTATTAAAAGTATCAGGTCTCTTGGACCCTTGCCTCCGCCACTTGCTAGCTGATTCAGGAGGAACCTCATAGGCCTACAGGTAGATGGCAGCAGCAGTGTGATATTTGAATTACCAAATACATTGTAAATAGTTCCGAGTTCTTCCACAAACAAGCATTCTTTCGTTACGCTTTACTTTTGCAATCACCAAGCTGTGTTGTGCTGAAGCTGACTACAGCACTTTCCCGCGTAAAAACAGCCAACCAGAGCAGTGATTTCAGCTTCGCACATGCGCATAAATGTCTACATTCTCATATGAAGTTCAGAGTAGCACAACGAACCCCCTGAGGCACCAAAGAGCGAAGAGCGAAGACTAAACACTCGATAATGCATCATGAATATAACCACGGGAAATTGTTAAATGACAGATCAGATACTATGGTATTACAAATACATTATTTGAGCAAAAATTAGCACTGTGCTGTAGCACTGTAGCACATAGGGACGGGCCGCCCCTGTATTAGGCTTCTATTTTTCAGTAATTTATGCTCTATCACCAGTATTTTTTTCACAATTTATATCCTTTACACCCTGTATAAGGATGTCACTCGATGGTGAACCACTCTTTAATATGAAAAACTGAATAACATAATCCTCGAGGTTTACAGAATGAAAGGAAATATTACTGAATACATCGCACTACTTCGTTTTAAAACGGCAAAGAGATCCCTGTTGCAAAAAGAGTCGGTATAGTTTCTTTGTGACGAAGAATTCAGATCGCAGCAGTAATTCAGTTACAGTGCGAGGAAAGTGCGAATTTTCGCAGCTCAGAGTAATTTAATCCATTATTTTAATGGACAGTTAATTTCATTAAATTTGTTCGAGCTTCGTTTTTCGCCTCTCTGTTTGCATTTAGCACTTCCATGAAATTCATTTTCTGAATTGGATTCAGAGAAAGGTAGTATTAAAATCCACCGATATTTGATTTATCCGTGTTGACTAGCGCACGCCTCAAACATTACACGCATTGATTTGTATTACATTACAGGGCAATTATTGTATAGTATAAATCTCTAGGGACAGGTACGTGAACCTCTAACTACACGGCAAAAAGCCATGTTTGGATCGATTAAATATTTGTTGCTCTATGACAGCTAGAATTAATCTCAGTAGTGAGCGATATTACATTACTATGGTATAGAAAATGCCCTCTAAAATACTAGTGATTACAGTTATGTTGTTTGTGGTGATAATGTGATTAAATAAAAGGAACACTTGACTCGTAGGTGTAATGTAATCTAAGGATTTGGAGTACAATGCTCCATCGATGTAGAAGAACGCCAATGTTTACCTACTTGCAATCAAACATTCTTATGGGGGAAGATAAAATACTGTAGTTATTCATATTCATATTCCATTCATATTTTTTATTTGCCTGAAGGTACAAGAATACAAGAGGCCTCGTCAATGTAATAATATAAAAAACAATGTGTCAATATTTAAAATATTAAAAGAGTAAAAATATAATAAAATTTAACTAAAATACTACATCATTTTCAAAAAATTCATTCATATTATAAAAGGGATTATTTTGTAGTCATCTCTTAATCTGAAGTTTAAATTGTGTTTCATTAAGTGCCTTTATATTTGTTGGTATCTTATTATATACTTTTATTGCAGTAATTATATAGCTTGATTGTGTTTTTTGCACCCTGATAAGTGGTACGTTTAATTGATCATTATTTCTGGTTTCATAGCGATACAGATCTACTATACTTGTACAATTAGTAATATTCTTGTTTACATACATTAGAAGTTCAAAAATATATAGATTGTAGACTATCATAATCTTTTCATTTTTGAAAAGAGATTTACATGATAGTATGGGTGGTGACATTGTTAAAATACGAACTGTCTTTTTCTGCAGTAACAGAATGTTTGGAAGATCCGAACTATTTCCATATAAAAGTAATCCTTATCTAATAACACTTGCAAATAGTGCATAGTAAACTTGTTTTAAATAATGTTTGGGAATCTTGTACATGAGACTTCTCAAGAGATAAATTACTCTAGAAATTCTTTTACATACATAACTGACATGGCTGTTCCACCTTAGTTTATGCAACAAGTGCATAATCTTGATGATTATGGCATGAACGAACGTTTTTCATTTTCACGAGCGTCACTGTATTGTATTGCATTTATTAACATTTCATGGTATTCATACATTGCTTCACAGTAGAATATGGAACAAGTAAAAAAACTTAATACTATTATAAAGTCTTAATTTATAGTCACAGTCTAAATGAAATATATACAGACGAGGTTTACAATATAGTCTACTAGTAAAACATAAAGTTTTAGTATCAATTTCATGAAGCTTTGTTGAATGTCATGAATTCACCTACACAATAGAAGGCGTGAGAAATTAGGTACTTCTTTAATTTGGCCCTAAATAATCTTATGTTTTGAGTTTCATTTTATATATCAGTAGAGAGGCTATTAAAAAAATGTACTGCCATATAACGCACTCCTTTTTCATAGCACGATAGACTTGCCGAAAGTCATTTTTTGACGTGTATTTATGCTATGAACTGTTGAATAAGTTACAAAGTTTTCACGATTACATACGAGGAAGATTATTAATGAAAAAAATATACTGACAAGCCATGGGCATTATTTGAAAATAGTCATACACGATTCCCTAGATTTGGCACGTACTATTATTCTAATTTATTACTCTTTTTGGTAGTAGGAATATACTGTTACTATCTGTTGAATTTCCCCAGAATATTATTCCAAAACTCATTACCGAGTGGAAGTATGCAAAGTATATTGTTTTTAAGGTATTGATATTTACTAGGGTATCTTCTGCATAGATCTAATAGCAAAACATGATGATCATAATAATATTATCCACGAGTTGGATACAACACTTTATGGCATCTTAGCATTATAAATTATAGGAAAGAAATTATGAAAGAAATTCGGGATCTAGAGCTGACAAATTGTTTTCATATGTTCGTATCGATTAGTTGCCCCTGGCATTGACACTGAATAAAGAGAATTGGATAACCTCGCAGGTTATGTTGCAAATGTTCCTTTATTTTAATATAGTTCCTCTGAACCATAGAACTGTTTTACGTGATATTACGAAAGTGATACAAAATTGTTAAAGATTGGAAATAAATTATGCGTTTTCTCCTATCCTGCATTTAATTTATTATTATGTCGCGCGTAGAAGCGATAACCAAGATAGCAAGCGTTCCGGTATTACGTCATAGCAAATACGTCATTGCTTTTATCGGCACGCGTGCTATAATAAGCCAATTATGCACGATTTTGGATGTAGTAACAATCTGTTTATAATGCTAGGATGGCATGCAAGTTATTTTTTCTTCCACCATGTTAATGCCAAAACAAATGCTTATACAAATTTATACCACTCAAAGCCATCCCGAAAGTAAGTTTCCTTGAGGCCGTTTACAGAAAGAAAACA